>NC_056588.1:16013563-16063563 GCF_018340385.1 Cyprinus carpio | reverse complement strand
AATTCCCAGACGCTCAATGTGATATGTGCACCGCTCAACAGTGTGCGCTCGTGCACACACACACACACACAAATACACACATCTCAGCATGTTCTTTACTGTATGTAGCCTCTAACTGTTAAGTGCCACCCGACACCCTTGTTTAGCAACCAAAGCCAAACTGCCAGACACTTGTCAAAAAAAAAACAGCAGTCAGCAGAATTAAAACCCAGCCTGAGGTCAAAGCTGAAGCTTAGAGCACTTTACTGGAATTCTGCTTATCACAGGCATTTCACATACTTCCGAAAAAAGAAATGATAAAAAAGAGGGATAAACATTTCCATTATTTACTTCAAGTACTCTGCAGTATCAACTTTCCAAAGTCTGACACAAAGACATACAAAAACTCTGGAAAACACAGTTGTAATACACACTGTGTTCACTAGAGGGAGACAAAAAGCACCACTAATCACATATTCACAGCATGTTGACAGATTTCACACACACATAGGACTTGTGCTCTCACCCTCTCATGAACTAAACAGGCACACAATTGGCCCTGTGCACTTAATGTGTTCTTTTGACTATGTTTTTGTCTGTCAATGGTGTCCACAAAAGTGTAGGGTGTAATGTCTGTCATTTTGTGATCCAAACTGTTCTATTAAACAGTCTAAAATGGATTCTGTCACCAAAGTGTCCAAAGACAGAGAATGCCATTTTTGACACGGCCAGCATCGTCAGGGCCACAACAGGAAACTCATGACATATACCATGAACGCCCCCCATAAAAAAAAAAAAAAAAATGAATAAACAATTAAGAAAGAGTTGAAATCGAAGTATCTTACTGTCACACACTCAACAACAAAATATAACTTGTTATAAACAGCACAAAATAATGACTCTGTCGGCTACACCAATAGCACTTTTAAGTCAAAAGTTGAGATGAAAGTGTATGTATGACAATGCATGAAGTGACTAAATACTAAATGGCTGACAGAATGTGAGTAAACTAACAGCTCACGAACACCTTAAAGAAAATAATTAATTAATGTTATGAATTAAAAGGCCACCACAGTGTTCATTTAGTAACCATTGGATCTAAAACAACAAACTATCAAAATGGTCAAACTTAAAATTCAGGCAGTGAAGAGTTCCCGCATCTCCTCTCACACAATTCAATGAGCAGAGTCACTGCTGTCTGGAATGCAAAGCAGTGTCAAGCAGCCAATGAGGTGGCAGCAGATGAGGATCCAGCCATAGAGGATACAGAGTGCATGACGGAACAGATAGCTGAGGGGAGAAGGAATGATGTGAATAAAGGGGAAAGGGGTGGAGTCTTACTTTAGGGGTGGGGCAGGAGGCAGTGGAGAGGCGGGACTGCTGAGCACAAGGAGACTCCGAGGGCGTGGAGCTGAGAGAGGCGGTGTCCCGCGGCAACACCTGCACGCCTCGTGAAATGATGGATTCTGGTATCTGTTAATAGAAGACAGGGATAGTCAAATTCAGTTAAGAACTGTCAATTACTCCACTGAAGACTGGAGTAATGATGCTGAAAATGCAGCTTTTCTATCACAGGAATAAACTACATTTTAAAATGTTTTAAAAATGAAAACAATTTTCAAATTGCAATAATATTTCACAATATTACTGTTTTGTTTTTTTTTTTTATGAAATAAATGCACCCTAGATGAGCACAAGAGCCACATTTTATTTCAGTAAACTAAAAGTCAAAAATGAATAATAATTATAAATAAAAATTGTATATAATTAATTAGAATTATTTTATAATTCTAGAATAAGAATAATATTTAATACATAATTATTTAGAATTAATCTAGAATTCTATATTATTTTAATATATAATTCTATAATATGATCATATTTCTTAATGTTCAATCACATACACATATACACACTTATAAATATATATATTTTTAATTTATTCAAAGAAATCAAACCCCTGATATGTAAAAACACTCATTAACATATGAATGCCATACAGGTACAGTATGTGTTGGCTGGCATGTTGCAAAGCATAAGTCAATCAAAACACAGCATATTTACATTTAGAACTCTCAAAGGCCCAACATCATCAAAGAGCGGGGTGGTAAATAATCATGTAACACTACATTAACCTTGACTCACATGGATTTTGACTACTACAGAAGCAGTACAGCCCACACAATGTCGACAGAAAGTATCAATGAATCTCCACAGACAAATATTTGAAACACTGTTATCTATACAGAGTGATATTTGTTACTGTATTCAGACTGAGACTCGCTGCCTTTGATCCAGCAGACGAGTCTTCGTGCAGTAACAAACAGTTCTGCACAGTTCGTGGTGGGATTAAGCGGGAGTCTGATGGGCAGAAAGGAGAAGAGCACAGGGATCTTCCACAGGAACGCTGGGGCTTAACGGAGCACTAATTAACACTGAGGCTAAATCAAGGCCTCACAGGAAAGAGCAGCTCCACAAGCGCTTTAATTACCCAGCACAGAAGCTAACCCTGCGCTAATAATAGTACTCGGCTCAACCTCTGCCTTTCCCATGAGACTCGAGCTACGAGCGCTCCCTGTGGAGAACACAGTAATGCCAACCTGCATGACCCCATTATAATTACTATATAAAGACAGCTAATACAGGATATATACTCAATCCTCTGCTATCAGGGGAAAAAAAAAAAAACTTTACAAGACCTGGCATGGCTGAACAACAAGACAAATATTGCTTGTTAGAGAATAAACTGATACAACACACAATAGAAAGCTATAGAAAGAAAGTAAGTCTTGCTCGGCCGTGTTGTGGGTGGTTGCCAGAGTGTTACTTTCTGGCAAAGTCAAACAAAACTAGACCTGGAGGTGCCAAGTCTATGATATTTTGGCCACTATATATATTGCTTTAAAGTATAATCATTTCGTGTAACATACAGAATAATGAAGATTATGATTTTTTTTTTATTAAATAAATGTGAAAAAAATATATATATGATATAACGACATTATATAGTGTTTAATTATATAAATGTTACAAAGATGTGTTCTGTGTGAACGGTCCCTATAAGATTTATTTTCAAGCAATAGTAATAGAGGTGCAGCAAATCAAACGATAATAACTTGCGATGCCATTTCATTTCTCGGATTGGTTAGTTTTGAAACTGGATGTTCAAAAGGGCCAATGGAATGGCAGGAGAGGTGAATGTGGATGGAAAAGTGGGCGTGGCTTACCGTATCGCTGCAGGAGCAGGTGAAATGGGAGGGAATGGAGGTGGACGGGATGAAGCCACTCAAGGGCTGCCCACCTTTGGCAATGACAACGGCATGGCTGGGATGAGACATCATGCTCTGATGATGAACATGAGATGCATAAACATGACAAGAGACTTGACACGTGCACACACAAAACACAGAAGTTGATTTAATGGAACATCAAGGGCAAGAGATAATTAAATAGAGCCTTAAAGGGGCAGTGTTATTTTTTTCAATGTCAAAATACTTTCTCCATGAAATCACATTACTATTATTATTGTTATTATTATCATTATTATTAATGGTGACACTCACCTTAGCAGCAATAGCAGCTGCTGTGATGTGAGAGGAGCCGCTGTCCTCTGTTGATGCCACACCACTGTCCTTCTTCTCCTCGTCCTCTTCCTCACACTGCACACCCTTGTCTTCTGTCTGCTTGTGTGGGCTGGTGGTGGGTGGAGGGGAGAGGGGCGGTGGAGGGGATGGCAGGTCCTCTAGAGCGTCGTGTACCTCCTTCACCTTCACTATGGCGTCCCGCAGCAGGTCTATGGCGTGCGGCAGAGCAGGCAGGATGAACTGGAAACACTCCTGGGATGAAACAAGTGAAAGAATGAAACAGCGAAAAGATCTATTAGACATGCTCAAGCTCAATCCTACAGAGACAAAATCATGACAAGCTCAAAGAAAAAAATATATTTATTATGAGTATCACATAGTTAGCTTAGTAAATGCTGCCTTAAATGGCAGTTACTATTGGGCAGATGGCAGCTTTTTTATTTATG
This sequence comes from Cyprinus carpio, assembly GCF_018340385.1. Classification (NCBI taxonomy): domain Eukaryota; kingdom Metazoa; phylum Chordata; class Actinopteri; order Cypriniformes; family Cyprinidae; genus Cyprinus; species Cyprinus carpio. The sequence goes on along the minus strand of NC_056588.1, from coordinate 16,059,554 downwards.
GAAAAGAGCCGGAAAAAAAAAAAAAACAAAAAAAAAAAAAAAAAAAAAAAAACAAAAACAAAACAAAACAATACACACCAAAACAAAACAAAAATAAAAATAAAATAAAAACACTAAATAAGCAAATAGCATATATTAATAATTTACATAAACAAATACACTTAGATAAATACAATTACTAGAATATAAAATTTAGATGAATACAATTAAGATTAAAAATTCAAATTTCTAAAATAAATTCTGTTATTTTGTGTAAAGCAAAATAATTTTGTATCATTCGGTATCATTCAGTATAATGAAGAAAATATGATTTTAACTATTACAAAAATAAAAATTTTATGAGAATGAAATTACACAATGTTAAATACAAATGTTATAGTGCGGAATTTTAAAATGCCGTTCTAAAAAAAAAATCAGCACACAAGCTAACAAAAATGACTGACTAAAGTAGTATTTTTATCCATTTTAAATGATATTTAACACATTCTGGTGCTTTAAATAATATCTAATCTGAGCTTTTCCTTTAAGATTTGAACAGTGGAATTACAAAAAAACGATTTAATCTGTTGTATGTCCTCAGAGTTCAATACTGTCTAGCTCCTAAAGCTTTGAGTGTACCGTTTAGCAGTAATGTGAGGTCTTTTACGGCGTAGATCCCTCTTGTTCTCCTCCAACGTAACAGGCCACTATCTATCCGAATCCCCTAATAGGATGACATACAGGCCAACATATTGACACTAACTTAATGGAATTTCTAATACAGTTGGACATCCTCCATTCTGAGGGACTGAAGTCCGAAAAGGACACAGCGTGTGAACTTAACACAGGTGGCCAAACTCGATTGCTCTTAAACCATATTTCTTAAGTACTTCTGACAAGAGACATTAATAATAATGAAGGAAAGGACGGCAGCGGGGATGGAGACTGGACCAGGGAGGGTTGATGTGGTGGAGTGTTCCCCCCACCCCCCTGAAGGTCTGATGTGGTTGCACCTCTCCGTATTGGTGACTCAGAGTTAAAACGAAGATTAATGTGTGGAGACATCAGCAGTCCATAGGCTACTTCATGTCCTCTTGGTGCATGTAGGGATGGTCTATTTTTGTCTTCCCGATGAGAGGTGAGGCACATGTGTGCGCTGACCCTCCAGATCAGAGAACGCTGCTCTGTAGAAATAATGGCACCTGAGCTCAAAGAAAGTGTGATGGGCAACTCAGACATGCTGACCAGACAGGAACATGCCAATAAGTGATGTGTGATGTGAAGCCACATCACTGTAAAAGCAGATGGAAACATTTCATGTCCAGTTTCCTTGAGACAACAGTAGAAATACCTACAGTTTAGGTAAGACATTACAAAACAACTGTGCATGACTTCATAAAGCAAAGCAAAATACTTTTTTTGGTTGCTTGGTTTCTATTTAGTTGTGTTAAACAGATCAAAGAGCGATGTATCTAATGAACATAACTTAAAGGGATATTCCACCCCTAAATGAAAATTTTGTCATTAATCACTTCCCCCCATGTCGTTCCAAACCCGCAAAAGCTTAGTTCATCTTTGAAACACAATTTAAGATATTTTGGATGAAAACCGGGAGGCTTGAGACTGTCCCATAGACTGCCAAGTAAATTACACTGTCAAGTTACAGAAAAGTATGAAAAGCATCGTCAGAATAGTCCATCTGCCATCAGTGGTTCAACCATAATGTTATGTAGAGATGAGAATACTTTTTGTACGTGAAAAAACAAATATTTTGGAGAATCTGAGCTGAACGCAGGCAGCGTACGCATGCAAAATTCTGCTAAACACTGTGCATTGTTATAGATAAGTATAGTAGAAATATTCAGGACTTTCAGAAAGTGCCCAAGGTTAAAGAAACATGGCCCTTTGACGAATTGTGTGTTTCCAGGTGACTTTCTATTGCAAACTGAAATACTGGAAACACACATCCCATTTTCTCAGGTCTGTGACCATTCCCCGTTTCGTATTCACTCAGTTTACTTAAATGTTAACAATTTGCCTGTTTCAAAACTCTCGCTGAGAACAGCAGCGATCTAAAGGTTTTGCAGAATCTCTGTGGATCAGAGTCTCCCAAACCCTGGGTCTGTCTCCTTTTTAAAAGCAAGAAGGGCAAACTCAGTTTAGAAGCAGAGTCGCTGTCATAGAGGAGGAGCCGGGGCTGTGACGAGGCTGCTTTAGGTCGTGGATGTGGGATGGAGGGATGCTTTTATTTAGGAAGGCAGAGGGGGAGTGCTGTAGCTGAGCTGGACCGAGCATAAAGGGGTTCTTCAAAGTTTAATCCCCTTATCGGCTCGGCTTCTGGACTTCAAAGCAGCAGTGACAGCGGAGTGCTCTGTGGCTGGGGCTGATGGGTAATGGAGATTAATACCACGGCCCTATCATCAGAGCTCTACGGGAAGGAACTGTAAAAGGATTGGCCACAATGTTAACACGGTACATGAGGGTGAACGTATATGCAAGAGGTGAAGGAAGGGGAGGGGCGTGTCTTCATGTTAAACTTATTGTCATTGTTTATTCATTCTCATGTTGTTCTAAAATATGTGTTTTTCCATGGAACAGAAATATAAATAAATATATATATTTATTTTTTATTTGATTTGATTTAATTAGATTAGATTTTTATTTGATTTAAGTGCATTTATCATTTGGATGTGCAAACAAATCCTGGAATATGTATTTATATGTATACTGCAATTTATATGCAATAAGAATTAGAATAATTAGAATTTTAAATTAAATTCAAAATATCTCTTTTGTGTTTCATGTACAGTATATATATATATATATATAATATATATATATATATATATATAATATATATATATATATATATAGCTATATATATATATATATATATATAAAACAAATTATAATTTAAAATATTTAGAATTATGAATTAATTAAAAAAATCAATAAAAAACTTCTGTTCCATATATACATATACACACATATATATATATTATATATATATATATATATATATATATATATATGTATATATATATATATATATATATATATACAAATGTATAAACAATATAAAAAATGCATGTGTGTGTGAGAGAGAGAGAGAGAGTGAGATAGAAAGAAAGACAGATAGATAGATGAGTAAATGATATTTTTGGATGAGTGATTCCTTTTACATTTTGTGTTTTATGGTAGTACTTTGCTCTGACGTTATAAAAAAGTGATTAAAATCAATAAAAATAACAACAAAAAAAATCTGTTGACTATATACATATGATATACTTTGTGGCAAGTTCAGAATAAATGAAGACGAGGAAATGATCAGAATATATATGCACCATTAGACAGACACATACACACACAGACAAACAGCTTACCTGTGAGCCCTTCTTGCTCCCGGGTAAATTAATGATGAGGGTTTTGCCTCTGATTCCACATACAGGTCTACAGGAAGGAGATGATTAGTATTTAATCCAATTAGTATTCAAAACACATCTTTAATTCTTGTGACAGGCAGAGCAAAGGAGTGAGATGAGAAGACATGTCTGTTCATGTGCATTCACCTGGACAGCATGCCGAGTGGCGTGACATCTAGGGAGCCTATGAGCATTGCTACGGCCATCCCCGGAGCTTCACGCTCGATCACCTCTCTGGTGGCCTGCAGACGAGACAACACACACACATATATAAGCAACAACAGGTGCAGAAACCATCAATCTTATCTTTTAGGGATGTCAAAAATACCAGTACCAATCGATAATAAGGAGAAAAAGCAGTCTTTCTACAGTACAGATTTAGTACATGAATGCTGTCTGACCCTTTTTTTAGTTTTTAGACTTTCTTTAGTCGGTGGTACACAAAAGATTCTACTTTGAGAAATGAGGATGAGAATGATGTCCATTTTCATTTCCAGGTATCCCTATCCCTTTAAGACTGTAATGTAAACTGTAAAAACTTTAAGACAAAATGTAAAAACAAAACCACAAAACATAAGGACCCTGCTTAACATAATTTTTATGATTTGCATTCATGCATGCTAACAGGCTAAGCTAATTCATCAACTAGAGCCAATTGTTCTTCACAGCAGTGGCATTAGCACCATACTCATGGCATAAGCACAGCCCTGTCGCTGAGATTCATTACGAACACATTTCTAGTGGGCCTTTGATGTCTCTACTCTTCCATCTGAAATCCCCGTTCACTGAACCCTTCCCAGCATCCCCTGGGACACGCGTCCCTCCACCTCCGCCGTCCCATCCCGGTGGAACACACACACACCCGCACAGTCAAACAAACACGTTCAAGAACACACGCAAAGTCAGAAGAAAAGTGCGCAGCAGGGAGGGAAGGAGAAAAAACGAAAGGGATCTCAGGCTAAAAGAAGGAGAGAATTTCTCTCCAATATGTCGCACTGTGCCCTTGAATTGAATGACACCTCAAACACTCACATTAGTAAAAAGGAGAAGGAGTGCAGGGTACATCAAAAAAAGAGCTATACAGAGTCGCTCCACCATGCACAATCCCCACCAGACTCTCTCTCTTGCTCTCTCTCTCTATATATATATATATATATATATATATTTATAAATATATAAATAATGTGCTCCTTACATTAGCTACCTTTGTTACTGAATCGACAGACTTTTGGAAAATCACAAAAATGTAAAACAACATAAATACATAAATAAATAAAACAAAAATACCTCAACAAATCATCAATAATTTGAAACAAAAAAATGTAAAACTATATATATATAAAAAAATACTACTATTTAAAATAACTACTTTCTATCTACTTTCTAGATTTTTTTTCAGGATTCTTTGATGAAGATAAAATTCAAAAGAACAGCATTTATTTGAAAGGGAAATTTTGTAACTTGTAACATAAACATAAATGTCTTTACTGTCACTTTTGATCAATTTAAGGTGTCCTTGCAAACTTTTAAACAGTAATGAACAATATTTATTCATAATATATAAAATGACTGGACTGTCATTTTATATACAGGTAATGTCATTTCTAAAAAGCACTGTAAACACATTTTGTCATCAACCAAACAGCATGCATGTGAATGGAAAAATAAATTGTACATACACAATGCACACAATGCACAAAAATACAAACGTCACAATTTCTCTCTTACTCACAGTCAGACTCAGAAAACAAGGACACGGGGACACGGGGGTGGGGGCAGAAACACACACTCACATGGACACAAACACAAACAGGTGGGCTCCCATGTACCTCAGGCGTGACATCACGGGGTGCAAAACCAGTTCCACCGGTGGTCAGGATCAAGTTGAGCTCCTTCTCGTCGCACCAGTCCACCAGCGTCTCCTGTGATGCACACAAACCCACAGAACATCACCATAAAATGTTCAGCAGTAATTTTGTATAGTCCAGAAAGGTACATTTGCGTGTTTGTTTGTGCATCATATGAGCAGTCGCCCTCAATCTAGTGATGCAACGTCACATCAGCTATTTTGGGCATATAGTCTGGCCTGATAAATAAAATATTACATTTTATAAACTGCTGTTACCAGCCAAAAATATCATATACAGTGGCTCCAAAAAGTATATGCACATGTAAGTCATTGCATCAAAGGTGATTTTTAGTGGATGTATGAAGTTTATCAGAGGAACCACAGGCGAGGTTCATCACACTGAACACATCACACACGAAACCTCACAGCATTTTTAACCATTGGTTTGGTTTAAAAATTGTGCTTGTGTTTTCTTGTGCAATGATATTTATACTTTTTACATACTTTTACACACTTTCATTACATTTCTCCAAATGTGAGCTCAGATAAACTGCAAGTAAAGCATATCATCACTACGAGTGCAGCACTACTATTGTCCTCTAGGGGGCAGCAGTATGTAAAGGTGTGTATGGACGTGCACATGTGCCTCATGGCCTCACTGAAGGGGTGAGAGGAAGCCTTACCTTGATCTCGTCAATCTCATCAGGGACTATTTTGTATGCAGAGATTATGCCTCCGAGCCTGTGGGTGAAACAAACAAACAACAACAACCGTTATTGTAGGTTTGGTCCCAACAGCAGGAGAGAAACGGTGCGAGAAAGGAAAAAAAAACACAATGTGACAAGAGTGCAGGAAAGAGAAAGAGCAACACAATGCCAGAGGTACCAGAAGGCTGTCAAAATACATCCCCACACACTCCACCCACAACAGGAATGACAGTTAAAGAAGAATTTTCTCTTCTTTCACAGGACTCCTGCTGTTTTATTTGCATCTGCATGCACAGGGGTGATGGCTCACAGAGGATTCAACTTTGACAGCGCTGTTTTTAGGCCACAAAACAGGTGGATTCGCACAATGGCTAGGATTCACGTACCAGTTTCCTATATAAAAGTATATTTGTACTCCTACATGGTGTAAAATCTCTGGAGAGAGAGCAAATTTGAACAGATATGCACAAAACTTTTGAGCAAACCATGTTTAAATTCTGAAGTGCAGCACAAACTAGTGGCTGCTTCTAGTACTGCAACTAGCAATAAATAGAGAGAGCAGCTCAGGCACTGATGTGGGTATATTTCATTTTGATTTTGACAAACAAACAAGTACAGTCTTCCTCTTAGTACTGCATGTTTATATACAAAATACATGAACAAATCAATGTTTCAAAGCAATGATCTATCTACTGTATATGATCTGTCATCTCTTAATCTATTTATCATGGTGTAATGCCCACAAAAGAGCAATAAATAGAGAAAAAGAAAGAAAGAGAGAGAGAGAAAGAGACACGGAGAGCAGTGACTAGAAGAAGAATATGCTGAACACAAAGATGCAGAGCTCTTGGCTTTAATCCGGTTGCCAGGGAAACCGCTGGTGTGTGAAGATTGGGGGTTTGGGGAGAGGTGCTTTAAGACAGAGATGAGTTTGGGATTTCAACCTGGGTATTTTGTTTGCGTAAGTGAGTACACACATGAACACACATACGCGAACAAAGGAAAGTGAAGGAATAATGCTGAATCTGACTGGAGCATCTTCTGAATCTGGACGAAACGGTGATCGATTGTGGTGAAGTGCAACCAATATCCACCCATGCTCACCCTTATGAAAATTAACCATGGTTTTACTACAAACAAAACCAAAAAACATGGTTACTGTAGTTAAAACACGGTAACCACAAATTAAAGGGTTGGTTCACCCAAAAATGAAAATTAGCGAATCCAGTCAGAGTTATATTAAAATTGTCTTTGATCTTTCAAGCTGTTCAATGACACTCAGTGGGTGTTGCATGCACCAGGCCAAAAGAAGTGAAATAAAATGCCCATCCTTAATAAAAAAAAGTGTCACACACAGATCCGGGGGCTGAAAAAAGTCCTCCTGTAGCAAATCGATGCGTTTTTGTAAGAAAAATACGAATATTTAAAACATAATAATCACTTTAATTTAGCTTGCGCTCACTGTTGTACACGGAAGCATGATGACGTATGGAGGTCGGCGTTGCGCATGCGCCACTCAGAATTGATGAACGCGAAAGCGCAGGGGAGAGATCAAAACAAAACAACGGTCACTAATTAGAAGTTCAAAATGAGGATTGTCAAAAAGAATTTCGGATGATTTCCATATAAGCCAAGAGGAGACTGGTTTTCCTTTGCAAAAGTAAAATTAAACCCCTCTTCCCCTGCTAATCATAAGGAACATTGGTATTCACGAGACACATTGGCGCATGCGCAACGCCGACCTCATACGACATCCTCCCGCAGATGCTTCCGTCTACAACTGTTGGCACAAACTACATTAAAGCATTTTGAATATTGACTGGATTTGTCTGAAAAAAGAAAGTCATATACACCTAGGATGACTTGAGGGTGAGTAATGTATGGGCTAATTTTCATTTTTGGGTGAACTAAACCTTTAAGCATTGTTTTGCAAGACTAATCATAGTCTAACCATGGTATTTGTAGTAAAACTGTGGTTATACAAATAGTAATGAATACGCCAAAAAAAACATGGTTACTACACTTTTACTATAATACAACCATGGTTAATTTTCAAAAAGACAACTAATCAGAAAATACATAGAAAAATATATTAATACAGAATCAAACAGCATGTTGTTCATTTACAACCTGCAATCAAGTTTAGTGAGGTCTTTCATAGTGAGTACTTCAAGTAATCGTCATTATTTAATGTATTATTAAATAAAATTAAGTAATCCTTTTTTGGTGTTAATGCAGCACTGCTTTCCTACTGCAATTAGCAATGCACTAATCATGTCCGCTGTAAACAGAAAGTTAAAAAGGTTTTAGTTAGAAGAGACTCGTGCAAACTGCATTCAGCACAGATGTTCCGGACATGTTTGCACAGTTACCAGATTTGAATACAGTACATCCTGTAGTGAATTAGGTGTCTTACTTGTACTCACTGTAAATCGAGAACAGCCAACCACTATTAAAGGGATACTCCACCCCAAAATGAAAATTCTCTCAGTCTCCTCTGTCTCTCCCCATATTACCGTATGCTGCGTATGCGCTTCTGTATCAGCCGCGCCACAATGATGCGCTGTTTTCTTTCAAATCAAAGCTAAATACACGTAGAAACAGTGCATCCTTGTGGCGCGGCTGATACAGAAGCGCATACGCAGCATACAGTGATATGGAGAGACACAGAGGAGACTGTTAACAAAGGAATTATTGAATAAAGTCATTATTTTTGTTTTCTTCGCTTACAAAAAGTATTCTCATCGCTTCGTAACATTATGGTTGAACCACTGATGGCAAATGGACTATTCTGACGATGTCTTTCATACTTTTCTGGACCTTGACAGTGTTATTGGCAGTCTATGGGACAGTCACAGGTAGGGCTGTGATGGTCGCCGTGACAACTGCGGTTGTCTACTGCCACCGGCGGTAGTGCACGTGACGTCACGCACTCTATAACAAGCATAATACGTTTTGTATACAAGTGTAATAACAGTAATAGTTCCAAATAGTTTATGCTAATTCACAAACTACCTTAAACGCCATACACAGCGTTTCCTTTAGATTGGCAGGTTTGAGTGCAGGAAAATACAGTTTATGCTTTCAGCAAATTAATTTTGTGTTGGGCGATGGATCTTGTTGGGAAACCAAATCGCTGATCTGAAGCCATCTCCATTCATGTCACCCATGCGCGTTTGTACAAGTTCCCGTGATCGCAGATGCCTTGCTGGTCAGGTTTGGCGAGGCTTTCTCCAAACTGGCCAAATACAAACGAGGCAGCGCTAAATGAAATATGTTAACAGGAAATGTGGGAATGATTCCTATTTCAAAGAGAGTGCGTGCAAACAAGGAATTAATGCTCCGCTTGCTTGGTGGCGGAACAGTGAACCGTGTCTACACTGGACGCGACACCGCCGCATCGCAACAGGTTGAGTCTGTCTAGTGTCTACACAGGACATTTGAACACTGTGTCAGTACCTCATAAAGAGGACGAGGCAGTTTACTGTCAGGGATTTGTCATCTCGTGTCATGCCGCATCCAGTGAAGCATCATTTGTTATAATAAGTTCTATAGTATTTTGTCGCGCCGCACCACTCGCGTCCGGTAGACAGGGTGTATTTAACTTTCTTATTTAGGCTACTTTCTTGTTTAACTGTATTATTTCTTTTATATTTATTTTAGTGTTTTGCAGGCTGCGTATTCACTGACCTAAGTGCTAAAATAAACACGACCTGACGAGTTAAATCAGGTGTGTAAGATGAATGAGACAGTGCTGGGCTGCTCCAGGACAGTTTTGAAAACCATTTCAGAGATGTTCTTAAATGTGACTCATATAAAATATATTGCACATGCACAGATTTAAGTCAGCTTCAATCGCCTTTTTGGTAACTTCATGACTTAACTGACCACGACATTGCATGCATTTTTATTTTCGCTCTTTGATATGAAAGAATACAGGCTACAGCGCGCACCAGCGCTTTTGTGCGTGCAATTAAAGAGCACGCGCTGTGAGCACAGGACCATGTCAGCACTCGTTTGACTCGCGCCTGGCGCTGAAGTGAAGTGCAGTGTGCATCTGAAATGTCTCCCATTCTCAGTCATTCTGAGAATGAATAAATGCACTTCTTGTCAAGAGAAAAAGTTACAGAAGCAGCAGTTGTGCAGGCGATTAATTTTTTTCAGTTTAACGTTTAAATTAATATTTGATTTAATATTAATTATACATATAAATATTAATTATATAATTTTATATATATATGTATCTCAACACCACATCACCGGCGGTAGTGGTAAAAATCTGCCACCGTCACAGCCCTAGTCACAGGCCTCCTGGTTTTCATCCAAAATATCTTAATTTGTGTTCCGAGGACGAACAAAGCTTTTACTGGTTTGGAACAACATTTTCTTAACTAATAAAACACAAAAATTTTCATTTTGGGGTGGAGTATCCCTTTAAAGTCGCCATGAAACAGAAGTTACGAAGTCTTTTCTTCTCTATTATGACATACATATGACGTACACAATGAAACGGCTTCTAGAACATGAAAAAATATAGTTTGTTGAGAAATGATTGAATCGGTGTCGTTTGCCATTGTTGCAATCTCATGTGAGTGACAGGTTTTCCCGCCCTTGCACTAGTGTACACATCATCAGAGAACAGATATCAATGCAAGAAGAAGGGGAATTTTTTAGATTAAAGATTACAGTGTGCATCAATATAACACAAAAAAAAATATGATGTGCACAGTTAAGTAATTTATAATAAATACTGCAATATTTCATAGAAAAATAAAAATGGTCAATTTTGATTTCAAGGTGACTTTAAGACATGTTGAGCTGTGGTGCTCATGCAGGTTCAATTATGGTCCCGTCCCAATCCAATCCCTCCCAATTTCATGTCTCCTCTCTACTGTCAAAAAAAAAAAAAACTTTGGCGAGTTAATAAATGTCTGCAGGCCCACAGCAAATAAAAGTCGCTCTCATAAGGAACTATGACCTTACTGCTCTCAGGTGTAGACACGTCCATCTCTGTTTCTCAGGTGAGTGCTCAGCTGTCCCTCTCTCAAACATCTTCATGTTCACCTCTCTGTAGGTAAAGACGTCGGAATCGTCTCTATCCAGAGGACGGTGAGCCATGTGTGTCCCCACTATGATTAATTCAGCTCTATTTTTACCACACCTTGTTAGTAAAACTGAGAGCTCTTCCGATGATTCAATTCACCTGAGCTGACAGAGCACTGTAGATGCAGCTCACCAATCAACAGACAACGCACACACACCTTATCCATCAATACGCTCTGAACTATCTACCTTCTGGTTGCGCCCCATGCCTCTCTTCCTCACTGACATCTTTCAGAGACCTACATCCTGCTGTCTCCGTCGCTCCTCTGACCTTGTCGGTGTACAAAGAACTGCTCTGAACAAATCTTTAGTTTTTGATACTAAAGTAGAAACAGAGATAGATTGGCATTGCAGGTTCTGGTACAATGCAGTCTTGGAACAATTTCCCAACAATTCCTGATCAATCAAAGAGACCTATGACCCTACTGCTCAATCCTCTTTACCCGTAATGCCACAACACCAATAACCCCAGATAATTCAATTATTTGGATGGGGCACTGCATCCTTGCTGTGTCTGAAATCAAAAGCTGCTTTATCAACTTAATAGGTTGTGTTTTCTGTAAGTTACATCTAAAGGAAACTGGTCTTCCAAGGCACTTCAGAAATCAACTAGATTGGTGAATCTTTTTAGACAGGTTGTTAGTGAACATTTGATTTGGATGTGCCTTGAGACCTTCCAACCTTCGGATTATGTCTAGAGAAGGCAGCATTTATATGAGCGATGAGCTCTCCTTCTTGCTGAAAGATTGTTAAGGGTTTCTTAAAGCATGAGAGGTCTCTGCTGAAGTATACAAGAAGTAGGTGCCATACGAGAGGCCTGCATTATGTGAAGTGTCCTCACTACACCTATTTGCAAGGGTGCATGCCAACATACTCTGCACACAAGCACTCCTAAGTACAGTCTCCAGCAGTTCAGTCCTGCATGTGCTCATTTTAAGACCTTTGATGCATGACTGAGGAAAGTAAATACGCTAGTTATGTATCTCATATGCACCTAGTCAAAAGTAGATCCACCCTTAATGTAACTGACACTTTCACAACTCCTTACTATCTATACAAATTACAGGATGTAATCATTTATATATTGGCTGGTCTTATGGACCCTGATTTTTGACTACTAGTGTAATTTTGAAGCATATTCTAGCCAAAAACAAACCTGCCTAGGGGCCTTTCAGAAAGGACAGGTCCTTGCGGATTTAAAGACCCCTGCATTCAATTTCATTTAGAAAAGGGATCATCAGCCACCACAGAGTTTCTTTTTAACAAACTGTTTAGGGCTGCTTAAGAATCTTGTTTACTTGCTAGTCTAAAACACAACTCTAAAATAGCTTTCAAAGATCTGATACCATAACCCTGGCAAACTTTGACAATCCCAGCAACAAGCTGTTACTCAGAAGCATTTATTATATCAGCTTGACACACTATAAAGAAAACCTTGCTTCCTGGGAAACTGATAAAAGCACCTCAATGTGCACCTCAATTCCTGGAAACTGTATAGAAGCTTTGCTTCAAATTCTGTCGATTCACAGAATCAATAACATTTGCAACAATGCATTAAAGGTAAAAACGCTTGCAGTCCTCCACCAAGTTCACACATCAGTCTGGATTGTTGGGGAGAAATTCACATCAGTGTGGGATCAGCATAAGGCTGCATTCGAGGGCACATAGGGACAGTAAATAGGGTTACGCTATGGCAATGATGTCCAATCCTTCTCTTGGAGGGCCACTATCCTGCAGAGTTTAGCTCCAAACCTAACTGAACCAGCTAATCAAGGTCTTCAGGATTACTAGAAACTTCTAGTCGAGGGTGTTGAAGCAGTTTAGAGGACTCTGCAGAACACTGGCTTTTCAGGAGCAAGACTGAACACCATTGCCCTGCCATTTTGTGAAATTCATGAAAATGCCTTGATCTGGGACAGGGCCTTGATCTCCATGCCTTCAATTTGGGACAGAGCCTTGATCTTCATGAAGGACAACCATCCATTCAGCACAGAAAGACTAGGAATGGAACATGATGCCAGGAAATGTCCTACTGTATGGTGAACAGGACCTGATGCATGGGCCTTGTATATTGTACATAGCCAACGTGTTGTGTGTAAGTCACTTACAAGGACGGGTCATGGACAAGATCTTTGAGGTTGATTCCACTGCGGTCCTCAGCAAGGTTTCTGAAGCAGCTGTCACTCACTGCAGACAGGAAAGAGAAGGGACATGAGACATGGGAAAAGGGTAGAGAAAAGAGGGGAAAAAGCACATCATTGCATGTAAATGACAGAATGCCCCTTCGCAGACCATACATGTCTGATTCCTTAAACATCACGTTAGTCCTGAGGTTTGAGAGAATATGAGTTATGTCAAAACACATAAAAAAACAAAACCTGACATCTATAAAAATACAGAATCATACATTGCAAAAAACATACCAAAATAACATACAAATTCCAATATTAAGCTCATTAGCATATGACCAACCACATTCACATATCAATGCCTATTTAGAATTCACTAGCATTACAAGAGATAAGTTAGTAAGAGATTAACCAATTAAAACTGAGGTCATTTGCATATAAAAGTCTTAAAGAAATAGTTCATCCAAAAATGAAAATGTTGTTTGGACTCCACTGTATAGGCAAAAGAGTTTAAACATTCTTAAAAATGTCTTATTCTGTGTTCCACAGAAGAAAGTAAGTCATACCAGTTTAAAACGAAATGAGAGTGAGTAAATGATGAAAGAATTTCCTTATTTTTTTAGGGGGAGAGGGGTGAACTATTCCACTAAAAGCACAGTACCAACAACAGTTTTACCTGAACATTAAAAAAAGGTCAATAATAGACATAAACTACATGATCACTGTTTGTGGTGCAAGAAAACTTGACTAAATGTATTACTGTACTTTGGGGAAGAAAATAAAAAAGTATGGACTATATTAGTGTTGTAGTCAAAGCCAGCTCACCTGAGTCTAAGTCCAGGCCGAGACCTATAATAGGTTGAGTCCAAGTCAAGACTAAGACCAGAAGAGGGTTGAGTCCAAGTCTGAACGAAGCCTGGTTTAGAATCAGTGTCACACGAGTCTCCACAGTGTATACATACTGGTCCAGCACAGAGTGATCATATGTGCGAGTCGGTACAGAAAATCTAAATGTATCTGCAGAGTTGTATTTTGAGTCAAGACTGAATGCTCCAGAGTCCATTACAAGACCAAGACCGAGTTCAAGTATTACAACACTGGGCAATATTCCTCAAGTCAACATTAAAACACCATTTAAACCTGGTCTTATTGTGCATGTTATGCCATGAAAAATATCTTTACAGTAAAACAAATTTCTCCGCCTCTGAAATGACTTTTTAAGGTCACCATGGCCTCTTATTTCTCAACCACCAGTCATATAGAGGTGAATGTTCATGGTCCATTTTGATGGTTAAATGAAGTCTAATCCTAGATTTTTTTTTCCTTTGAATATGCATCACCTAGAAATATGCTGCATAACCAAATTTAAAAATGCTTGCAAATGCTTTTATATGCTTTTAATAGTTATAGAAATAATAGTAAATTCAACAGCATTGTGATATGGATATATAAGGGTCTAGTGTAGCTCAAACCAGGTCAAAATCTGTGACGAGAGAAGAGAATGACCTGTGCTGTGTAAATAAATGATAAAGCGCTGCCATTCACCATCACATTCTCTATCACGCACAAGGGCTCAGAGCAACACTTGCTTCATAATTGCAGCATTTTCTCACCCTTCTCTCTTTTCTCCTCATCTCTTGCTCTCTCTGTTCTCTCTCTCTCCACCCTGCTAACCCTTGATCTATAAATAGGCTGGTGTTCCCTGCAGGAGGCAGAAGAAGTGAGCTCTCCTCAGAGAGGCGGCAAAAAACTTCTTGTCACAGGCACGCAAATGCAACGTCTGTGTGTGTATGAATGAGTGTGAAGGAGGAGGATTATTCTGCCGATGCGTATAGTATATAAGTGACTGTGTGTGTATGCGAGAGAGAGAGACAGAGAGAGAGAGGTGCAGCAGTTGGAACATTCATCAGAGACGTTAAGGCATCAGAATGTTAATGTCACCACAGCTCTGCCCTGCATGAGAGGAGAGGAGAGTTGTCTATTTTTCCGGACCTGCTAAAGAGCTACACCTCTCAAACAAAGCATGGTTAAGCATATCAATTCCTTGTCAGAGCCATTGTCATTGTTCCTTTTAAACATTACAAAAAATACTGTGGTGGTACACTCATAGTAACCAATGATAATACCATAGTTATTTGATTTATACCATGACATGCATTGCATTGCATGGTATTCCGATGAACTAAAAAAAAAAATAATAATAAAATAAAATACTATATGACAGTATACAACAAAAAAAATGACTTTAATACATGAGAATACGTACGATCCCTACAATCTGATTTGATGAAAAGCAACAAATACTCACCAATTGTGTTTTAGCTCATTGCATTTTAGCTCATTGCATTGACCGTCTGTTTGCAACCAGTTGACAAAGGCTTGTAAATATTCAAATATATAATGATTAATGATAAGTACTGATGGTAACACCATGATACCATGGTATTTACGTGGTATTCCAAGGTACCCAAAAATATGATTTCGCCATATAGTACTATGATAGTAATGGATGGTAATACCATAATACTTCACAATGGTATTTAAAAGAACATGGTAATTTGTTGTATACCATGGTACTCAGAGAAAAAAACATGGTAATAGTATGGTACATATTCAAAAGAGCATGGAAATACCATATTAAATTTTTAGTTTGTTAAAAGGAAATCCTATATTAAGTGATATAAGTGTAAATTAATTACTGAACATCTCCAATTCTCAAGTTATAAAGAAACAGCATCCTTCGAGCTCAGTTTGTAGGAAGGTACGAGAACACACAGACACACACACACGCTTTCTTTCTACCTCATGCCTGTGACTCACAGCTCTGCAGACGGCAAAGTCTGTCTGCATGGACACTTTGGTGAGGTGAGAGTTTCCCTCTCAGCGTGAGACTGTGTGTGTGTGAGCGTGTGCAAGTGTGTGTTGCCTGCGGCTGTGAGTAGGAGTTAGACTGGCATGAGCTGAGCTGGTGTAAAACCCCGTCTCGTTAACCCCTGCCTACATCCAGAGAAGACCTGTGGACCTCACTCTGTTCCTCAAACAGCACAGGTCCAACACCTGGGAGCAGATAAGCCCAGCTTTGAGCTGCAAATCTCGGTGGAGCAACATTCCCTACAAAAAAACCCTTCTATTATAAAAGACTCCATATATAAACATCCAGCACTAAAGCTCACAGCACAAGGACGAGTATGTCTCCGATTGGACGATCAGCTAATCCATTTGGTTTAATTTACTTTCGGTCTTGTTTCATCCCCCTTCAGGTTTTTCAAGGTTTATTCTGACACTAAGTAGCAAGTAAGGTTGAAACTTCCATTTAAGAACTCTTTTAGTAGCCTAACATGACTAAAATTAGATTCTTACATTTTCAGAGGCAAATGTGAGTTTTGCAAAACTGGGTAATAACTAGATACTAACCCTGAACCTATTCCTACCCCTAACCCTAACCCATGTAGTTACCTTATATTTTCCAGTACTTTCTAATGTAAGAACAGAGTAAGTATATGTAAAGTAAAATAAAGTGCAACCATAATAATGAGATTAATCTAATAAACTAGTGTCAACACCAACAGATGATAATGTTCTGTTTATCGCAAGTGCACGATGCAGTCTTAAAGCTGTGTGGCTTGTAATTGGCTGTCAATGTTCATATCGTTCATCAGTTGGAAGAAAATCATCCTGAAAGTGACTTCAACAATATTATTGTTAATGTTACTGTCATAGGCACCGATTTATGTTTATGCCGGTGGGTGCCCAACCTCCGTAACACCCCCACCACAAAATGATATGGGCTCATTACTCAGTGTTAAACTAGGCCTACTTGGTGTTCGTTTTTCAAGTCTTTTTCTCCGTGTGATGTTGCGCTTGATGAAGAATTCAATTCACAAACAGAAACACATGGACTGCAAAGAGTCAAGTAGTCAGACATTTGACAGTCATAAATACAGACGTTAACACACACGGATATATGTATAAAAATTATGTTCACTGAGGCCAGAGCACACTTATTAATTTCTGAAGCACCCTCAGTATTTAATTCTAGAAGCAGGCCTGGATAAAACTGTGTTTAAGCAGTTTTCATTATCAATAGCTCATATTTAGGGGATTGCATGGAGTTTTATGTGGCAGTGGGCTATGCTTCAAAGGCGGAAAAACTGGATTCTAACTCCTCTGATTGGCAATTGGGTTCAAGAAATCAACAAATATGTCTGTGATTGGCTACATTGCTCAAAGTTGCAAAAACATTTAAATAGAAACATTTTGATGCTCTCCAGAGTGCAAACACAAATATGAACAGGACAGTTTGCCCGATCTGTTTCGCCAATTTGATAGTGAACAGTTTCTCGGCGCCTATGGTTACAGTTGTGGTGTAGACTTAAAATGACTATTAAAACTTTGGAGCATTTAGAGCATTCTTCTCAATTTGAATGATACATCCCTTAAAGTTGCAATGAAATAAAATAGCGACAGATCTTTTCTTACATATTGTGATGAACAATCAAGTGAACATAGGGCAGGAACTTTGCTCTCTCAACAAATTGTTAACTGGATGGAGACCGACGGAGATCAACTGAATACAAACTTACAGTCTATTGTAAGAAAGAGGAGTTAAAGGGGACATCGCATGCCCATTTTTGCCCAAGTTGGAATGGTTTTTTAGGGTCTCCATAAAATGTCTGCAACATACAATGGTTAAAATTCCTCAATGGTCATGTAAAACAACACCTTTTTGTCAAAAACAGCTCTGTTCACAGCGATCCGTTTCAGTGCATTTCTCTTTAAATGACAATGAGCTACTGCTCACCCCACCCCTCTCTTCCATGGGACATGTCGACACAAAACATGTGAATTGTTGCCTTGGACTCTGTCGGAGGTGGTCTTATTTAAGTAGCTTGCTTTCTAGGTAGAAACCGGCTGCAAACTGAAACAGCTCGCTGGATGACAGAGTTTCATACTCAGACAGCACATGACGAACTGGCTGCGCTTTTCTTTTCAGCTTTTCTGAGCTGGCAGGCATGCCAAAAACCTAACTAAATGCAAAAAAATAAATAAAAAAAAATGCTACAAAAAAAAGGGAAAATTTCATCTGATGTCCACTTTAAACACACTAAATAACCGGAGAAGTCTGGCATATGTCACAAGAGAGAAGTCTGTAACTGGACATTTTGATTAAACATTAAAAAAATATCAAAAAAAATAAGCAGCTCACATATAATTTTTCATATGTATCTTTAGGTATATAAAATATCAATAACATGCATTTAGAAAATAGATTGGGTGAGTTTTCATTTCATGTGGTGTAAAGAAAATAATCAAACAATAATAAAAGCCTACTGTCTCTATGATATTCTAGTTGAGATTCTGTAGCGGAGGCATTAACAATGCCACGGTCATGGGTTCATTTCCCAAGGAATACCTTGAATTTAAGTTGCTTTAGGTAAAATTTTCTGCTTTTATCTAAAAGTGGACAAATCGTCCTTGGAGGCTCAACTCTCCAAACCAGCTGCACAATTTGAAATCATTCATGCTCTTAGTTCAATACCTAGGGTTAGTATTTTTTTTTTTCTCCAAATATAAGCATGTGTGTCCAGAGTCGTGCATGTGTAACATCCTGCTGACCAATCAGAGAAGCCCCCTGGACCAACTCCCCAAGAGCGATGTTCTATATTACTCACTCCTCGCTCTAGATCTAATCAATGAGCATCTCCACTGCCCTCTTTCTCCACCTTCATGACTATACCCAGAAAATTGCCGGAACATTGCCGGGTCGCCTTCTGTGTGAACACAAACACGTGCCGGGATTGATTCCAGGATTGATCCCGGGCTGGGGGAACCTAGTAACATTGCCGGGTTCAGTCCCGGAACGAGCGCTGTGTGAACAAAAGCCAGAACCAATGCCGTATCGTAGTGATGACGCACATTATCGCACGACTCTTTTAGCGTGTTTTGAAGGCAGATCAATGTTCGCGACGAAACAAATAGTTTCAGATAGAGAAATAGAGATCAAATAGAGATCAGTTAGTTCCTCACTTTCCGCGCTGAAGCGGAGATCGTTCGCCAGCTTAAGTGAAAGTTAACGTGCCTAGCGTTTTTGACTCGTACATTACACATCACACCCTGATATCACGTGTCTTCACGGGACCTTTACGGGTTGTGTGTGAATGCAGGCACATATTCCGGGTAATCACTGGCAGTGTGAAAGTGCCAAATCTAGCGACCCGGGAACAGTTGCCGGGACACGTTACCCGTGTATTTTCCGGAATCGTAGTGTGAAAGGGACTCAAGACTGCTCTGGAAACAGGAGATATGGAAATAAAATGGAATATAAGCTAAAAAGAAAAGGCTTTCAAGAAGAGAGGGAGCTGGTCTGTGTAGGTTTCAGGAGAACTTCATTAGATCAGTGACAGGAACATACTGATCCCCAGGCACGTAGTTAACAGTGCTGGACACGTTTTGTGTGTGTGTGTGTGTGTGTGTGTGTGTGTGTGTGTGAGGGGATGATGTTAAGGAGAGAAGAGAGAAAGTCACAATGAAACTTAAATCTGTGGGCTGCATTTCAAAGCACCTTTATGCAAAATGTATCGTACAGAGTCTACAAAAGCTCAATTTCTAGATAAGCATTTCACAAAGGCAAAGAAGGGAACGGGTAAAAAGAAAATTTTATTTGGGGGAGGGTGCCGAAGGGAATGTGAAAGAACAGTGGACGTGTTCCAGAGAGGAATGAGGGGCGTTTAATTAAATCATTGAGAAAATACCAACATCATCGTTCCTATAAAAACACATAAAACACACAGTCAAACACATTTATGGTGACAGGAAGTACTGAGTAGCACTTCATTTAGCAGTCATGACTTCTAAACATTTCCTGCAGGCTACTCCATCACTCCAGCGCATCAACTTGGAGGTATTTTGGCCTACTTCTGTGCACAGGACCGCTTCAAGTCACTGATATTTTTGGTTGTTTTGAACGACCGCTGGCTCCAGGTCACTGCTGTAACATCTCGATTCAGTCAGGGATCTGACTTTTGAAAAACCTTTAGCCATTCAGAATTACTGTTCCACATATACAAGAAAATAAATGATCCCCAACACATTGTGAACCATGCTCATGAATATGAAATAGGTGATTTAAAATTCATTTGTCATTTGTAACCGATTTGATGGTGGGTTTGGCCATTTTAGAATAAACACCAGTTGCATTTTCTTTGCAATCTTTGTTCATATTTAGCGAATGTTACTAGCTTTATGTCATGAAAGATTGGATGGAAATTGAAAAAGACAAGGTTAGTAACCAATTCTAGTCTAATTTTAATATGTATAAAGTTGATGATAAATTACTGTGATTTAAAAGTACCTAAAAAAGTAGTAAAACACTTTTGTATTGAAATATTTACTGCCTGAACCCTTATGCTTCCAATGTAAGTGCATACTGCAACCATAGTTTAATCTCACTGCTAAAAAGTTAAGTTAATATAAAATAAAAATATATAAGTACTTTAACAAAATAACAAGCCACACATTTCATGCTTTCCTCATAGCAAGCAAATTCATTTAAACTAGTCAAACATTTTCTGTAACTGTGTTTAAAAAAAATAAAATAAATTTCCATAAACACTAGGCTCTTCAAACTTAAGATCATCTCACTGGCTTTCTGCACCAACAGAATCTACTCTAAACATCCCATCATGACGTTCTGTGAAGTCAGACTAAAGAATGCCACCCTGATCAAAGTCTGAGTGAAAAATCACTTAAAAACCATGTGTTGAAAGTTGCCCTCGTCTTCACTCTCTTTCCAGAGCAGATTAATAAAACATCATACACAGCAGCTCCACTGCTAACTTACTTAGTCAGCAAAATGTAGCCCATCTCTCAATACTAAACACATATAAAGGATGCATCCAAACAATGCCAAGACCACACAATAACAAAGCAAGCACACACACAAAGAAAAGAAGTACTTAAAAGAAGTGCTTACTTTCAGTCTGTCTTTTGAAATTTTGAAAGTTCACACTGATGATCAATGTCAAGTAAATATTCACAGTATAGGACAGACCACACTCACATTTTAATAAATAATGATAAGAGCGATTCCAAAAAAACCTTGGGTCATTATCCCTCATATATGTGTAAAATAACTTTAACAATAAATAGCTGATACCAACTTTTATTTGTTTAAAAATACCAACAAACATTTTTTTTTCATCATGAGAATGCCATTTCTAACCAACTTCTCCATGCTAATTAACACATTTTGTTGAAAATACATGACAATAAAAACAACATTTTGCATTTAATCTAAGGCCCTGTCCACACGGAGACGCGTTTCGCTGTATACGCATAAGTTTTGTCTCATATAGGCGTTTCGTCCACACGGCGTTTTGGGAGAGCGAAATCAATATTTTTTGAAACCGGGTCCCAGAGTGGATAAATTTGAAAACGCCGCCCTTGCGTTTTTGTGTGGACAACGAATCCGTATATTTTCTGAAACGATGACGTCATCAGCCCACGTCTCGCCCCTAGTCAGTTACCGCTACGTCACGTAACAGCAACAAAAACATAAACAAACACTGAACGACTGTCATTTTATTAACTAACATCAACACAGATAAATAAATGTATTGTTCTATGTTCGTTTGTATACCACGCGCAAAGTTTATGCACATAGTCCAAGTCTTCTTCTCCGTTTTAGTGTATCTCTGTGGCAGAATTACAGCGCCACATGCTGGTCTGGCATGTATACTACATCGTTCTGTGTCAATTTTGAGGTTTCGTGTAGACGCAGATATTTCTTGAGACATTTTTCAAGTAACAATTCTATATATCAAAATACCTTGTGAAAAGTTCCATCAACATTTAAAAAGTAAATAATAATAATAACAAAATTAATTTTTAAATAATTAAACTTCTCTTTTTTTCCTCAATTTGTCTTAAATCTTACGATTGGCAGAAGCGGATGATCTTAAAATGTCAATCCTGTTACCATGATTATCTATATTTGAAAAGTATATATAATACTGTATATGCAGTTTCACAACTTTGTGAACTACACATTTTATGAATGAACTCCATGACTTTTCCAGCTGTTCATGATATCTGGATGAAGATTTCTAAAACATTTAGGAGGAGCAACATCTAGCCAATAACAGTTTAGAGACAAGCAATCCTAGAAAAAAAACAAAGAAAGTATATTCATTAGAGAAATTCCCATGACTGTTTTACTCTTCCAGACTTGGAAATCACAACTATACAATTCTCTAAATAAAACTAGAGGAATAAGTCTCAACTGTGAGTTTTTCCATTTTAATTACTGTGAAATAATTCCACATTTTTCCTACAATGTCTGTGAGGTTGGGTTGTCCGCCATTATTAATATTTCATTACCACACTGATAAATATTGAGAAGAGATTCTTTCAGGAAGCCGCCACACACATAACAGAGAGGAATCTCAGCACTCATCTCTTCGCATCCCTCCATTCCTGTCATCTTGAGCTCTTTCACTCTCCTACATTTTTTTACCACTTCTAAAAGTCAAAGGACAGAGATTATTCAAATTATAGGCCTCTTCATAAAGAACGGGGGGAAAAAAACGCAAACAGACACAGAGAGAGACAGAATGACAAACAGAGATGGAGAAAGACAGATGGTCAGTCAGGAAGAACAATGGTGAATGATGAAGGGATCTGAAGACTGAAGAAGAGAACGGGGGAGGTGTAGAAGAGCAACTGGGGAGGAGAACGAGAGACTGTGGATGAGAATAAAAGGAGGATGGAAAGAAGAGTAGATAAATGATGAACGAGATGAAACATCAACCCTCTACACTGCGAGTAAATCACTCGCTTATGCGACTTAATCTTCATTCTGGCGACTAGATGTCTAATATTAGCCAATGGCTATTAAATTCTCAGATTTTACTCGCCAGTGTGTGAGTTGGAGGCTAAGTATAAGTTTAGCACAGATATATTTTCACTCACGAACACTCTGACGGAGCGCTTCAGAGTTTCACTCTCCGTCGGGCGATCAATGCTTTTTTTCAGTTCATGTCAATGAATGCGCAGCGCACCTGTATTTAATGTACCGTAAACTCTAGTGTGAAGGTGCACAAATCGCCGTCGCTTTCTCTCACACACACGCTGAGACAAAGAGAGAGAGAGAATTGACGCGCTACATTTAAACAATATTCTTTGTTTTATTTTCCTGTCAAAATAATGGCGTTCCTATGGAAGTCTTCAGCTTTTAAGAACAGCCAGGTTTTCCGGTAGTGGGTGGAGTTAATGTGCAAACGGCAATCTCATTGGCAGGCGCTCACCTATTATCGTCCCTGTTTTAATTTCAGCAAATCAGTTCGAGCGAACGCACAAAACCTGATTAATATTCATGAATCCAGCAGCTCATTAATCCTTAGTAATCCTTAGTGTGTTTTATAGTTCTTATTATTAGAATTCGTTTCATGTTATCTTATCAGAATTTTTGTTAGTTTTTTTCCAATTTGTTTTTCCAATATTTTTTTTTTTTACAGAAACACTGAATGACCAAAAAAGCATCACCACCAGTCCTAAGTTTAGTTAAAATGACTAATATGCATTCAAACATGGTTATCAAGTTTACTTCTAACTACTAAAGTTTAAATAATACTTGCTTATTATAAAGCTTGACTGACTGATGTTAATAGTGTACTTTCAGATATTTAAAAAACTGCACCATTTTTACTAGCCAATGGCGATTCAATTGCCAAAGTGTCCGTAGAGGGCTGAACATACATCCTGCGAGAGAAAGAAAGAGAGAAAATACACAGGAAGGACTGGGAGATTTAGATTTACAGAGGAATGACGCAAACCCTTACAGCTAAAACACACACACACACACACAGAGCTATTCCCCTTGTGAACGCTGGTAATTATCTTAAAGCCCACTGCTGATGACCCGTGTGCTTTCATTAGCACTTTTGCCTCATGCAAGCACACACATAACACACAGAAACTAACCTGTTTACTCTCCTGCAAGACATTCATTAAGAGCAGAGCGGTCACTGTAACATATGAAAACAAGATTTTGGGATTCCTCTTAAAGGGATATTATGGGTTTATAATGAGTTAAGGTCTATGGAATGCATCTGTTACCAATTATGACAGAAAACAAAGAATAAATGACATTGAGGATTATAGACTTGCAATGGAAGTCTATGGGGCGAACACAGAGCATTTCTGTCATTTTGTTTTTGTTTTTAGAAATATTTCAGCTGAACAAAGTGCTGCTTTTTGCTCAAATACTACTGAAACTCACCTTCAAATGCACAAAAAATTAAAACCTGTATGACTTTCTTCTGCGGAACACAATCGAGACACTTTGAAGAATGTTGGTTACTAAACAGTTTTGGTGAACAAAATTCCATTATATGGAGAAAATATCCCCTGAAATTTCTTTAAAAAAAAAGATATAAAAAAAATCTTCTTTTGTGTTCTTATACATGTTTGGAACAACATGAGGGTGGCGATTTTCATTTTTGGGTGAAGCATCGGTTGAATCCAAACCACGGCACAGTCTCTATATGAAAATGTCCCTCCTCCTAATATCATCTGTTTTTCACTAGCAATAGCAGGTAGCATGGTGTAAGACTGTGACAAACTAAAAGCTACTTTAATATCTCCCAACACATCTTCCTTTTATTAATATGCAAATATAACAGAAAATAAAACTGGGCCTTTGAAGAGAGAAAGGTGTTGGAGTCGTGGCCTAGCCAGACATGTTGATGTGCTAACTTGGGATATCACATGACTTCCTATGCCCTCACAACTACCTCTAAAAATAGAGGCAAATATCCAAAAATATAAAGACACCAGCGTCGTATTACCCTCAGAGTGATGTGGTGCAAAGCTTCTGATCAATTGTTTAAAATTATCCTACTCCCTATTAGATGTTTTCTGGATTAAAGGCACAGTTCCCTAAAAAAATAACAATTCAATCATCATGTCATTCTGAAGTCATAAGACTTTCATTCAAAGATATTTTTAATGAAGCCTGAGAAATTCCTGAGAAAAGTCAACAGAACCAAGACATTGATGATCCAAAAAGTTCAATAAGACATTGTAAAAAGCAATCCATATGAAATGAGTGGTTTTGATGTGCCCGGTATGCATGTGTGTTGATCAAAGTTTAAATGCAAATAAAAGCCTAAATTAAATCTGTTCATCATACAAAGCGATTATGTCTCTTCAGAAGATTTTGATTAAGCCTCTTGATTCATATCGATTACATTTACTTTTTTATGAATGTTTTGATTGATCAACACTTTAATGTAATAGAGTTTAAATGGAGCGACAAATGTCTCAGGGTTTATTCAAATATCTTAATTTGTGTTTTGATCAAAAGAAAGGTTTGAAAAAATAAGGCTGAATATATTTTTGGGTGAACTATCCCTTTAAACATTCACTAATGCAGCTCGGTCTCACGTGTGCTTCTATGCACATAAAAACCAAGAGAACAAGAACTTCCTGTACGCCTCTAGTTGCAAACCGATTTCTATGGACTGTAACAGTGGCACTGTCCTTCACTACACAGACACTGCGCATGAAGACACAGCTGAGCCGCAATGTGTGAGAGCTGTAATCCCACAATCCAGCGCTGCATCCGAATCGCAAGCTTAATCTGTGGAACGACTCCCTGAGTCTCACACACCATGCTGGCTTAAAGGTGTTCTGTTCATTCACTTTGTGCATCTGCGTGTTTGGTGAATCACCCAAAGTGTGATCACGTCAGAAAATGAAGAGTATGAATGAAGTTTGAGTTAACAGAAGTTGTGTTCTCAAGGCAGATGACTGTGGACTCCCCTCCCAAAACGCATCTGTATGGCCACAGCGCTCAGATCATATCACAGATCTCATTACTCCAACATGTTATATTAACGAGATGTGGTGTAATGTTTCTCTTTTTTCAAAGTAGGTCCACTCCAGCCAACACAAACACACAAACTGGCACTTGAATTATTCCATTATTAGAAAAAGAATAAAATCAATACAGTATTATATTACAATTGTCTTACACTCATCTTTTATCACAATACAGAACCTCCACTCTGAACCCATGCACCAGTGCTTTAATTAGCATTATAGAGGGTCGTTGTTAGTTGAAACAAACAGCACGGCTTTGAAAATTTGTTACAATGAACAATTATCTTTTCTTAAAACGAGACTGGAATGTTTATTAGAGATCAGCCAGAAGTTATTTTAATACAGTTGCACAAACTGAAGACAGCCCGTTCTACACTGGATTTGATTTATTTCATCTTTAATAATATTAAAGAGAAACAAAAGCCTGATATGAAACAATTTGCAACATATAGTGTATGAAAGCCTTATGGTGTAACCACACCAAACGCAAATGTAATTATTCGCGCGAGTAGATAACATAGAAAGTCAATGCGAAGACACGAACAGAGGCGAATTCGAAGCAGCCAACGTGAATGACGCGAAATGCACGACGCGTTTGCTGCAAACTTGAGATATTCGCTTTCAAAAACAAAAACTCCAACTACTTCCACACAAGTTCAAAAATTTCAACTCGAGCGAAAGAAAGAAAGAAAGAAAGAAAAGCAAGAAAGAAAAAGAAAGAAAAAAAAAAAAAGAAAGAAAGAAAGAAAGAAAGAAAGAAAGAAAGAAAGAAAGAAAGAAAGAAAGAAAGAAAGAAAGAAAAAAAGAAAGCATTTTACAATGATTTCTAACGGATCATGTGACACTGAAGACTGGGGTAATAATTGCTGAAAATACAGCTTTGTGTCACTGGAATAAATTACATTTTAAATATTTTACAATAGAAAACAATTGACACATTTCACAATATTACTAATTTTACTGTGTTTAAATAAACTTTTGAACTGTATTTGTATAAATAAAATATTGTGACCAGTCAGCTGCCTCCCCCTAATTATCATTATCACCCCGTCCCTTAATCGCCGCCCCTCGCCAGGCTTCCGACAGGATTGGGTGCGTGAGTGACGGAGAGGAGGACGAAGCTGCTCAGAAGAAGCCGCCGCCCCTCGCACCCCAGACCAAGAGGGGAGCACGTGCAGCCGCTGGACTCCGCCCCTTACCTGGACCCTTCCTTCTCGAACACTGCCCCACCTTCACTAACCCCGCAGCACAACGAGGCAACCAGATCCCCTGTTTATTCTGGACACTTTATTTCCCTTTTCTGGACACTTTGTTTTATTTTCTGTTAATAAAAGCCTCTCTAAGGCCTGACTCCACACCCACTGTGTCTGTTGTTTGCTCCTCCCGCCACACTGGTGGAGAATGCGGGCAAGGCGGAGCCTACACAGCACAGTTGGGGAAAACCTGATGAGGTCATTCTCTCTCGCTCGCAAAAAGTCGTGAAAACCCGAACTGGGACAGAGGAATGACGGAGACAGCCTCCCAGCCACAAAAGGGGTAAGTGACGTTTCTTCGATTGTCATTTACCCTGTGGTTGGTTGAGGCTGTTCGACAAAAACACGGTTTCTCTGTCCCTGTTCCGGTGCAGTGCAAGAGAGGGAACGACCCGGAGAGGAATCCCCGCCCCGCCCTGCCCCGCCCCGCCCACTCCGACCATTTGGAGCCTGGTTGAGGATCATGGTAGCAGTCCAGTGTGGGCGGCGGCCTGGTGATGGGGGGGGGGGGGGGGGTGACGAGTCGGCCAAGCGCGAATCCCCACAGAAAGTGCCATATATTACCTATGAGCAACACCAGAAAAGAATGAAGAATCATCACAGAATATGTTTAAATGCCAAGCGCGCCTCTCCTCGGGAGACCGGTCTCTTCCCCGTGCACGCTAGTGTCCTCGTGGGTCCAGGAAGGGTGCGTAGAGGGACTCCCGCACTGTCAGAGCCGTGCTGTCTGCACAAGAACCGCACCCGTTATACAGCTGACGGGCCAGGATGCCGGGCCGTTTATCTCCTGAAAGTCCCGTGGGCCAAGGAGGACGAAGCTGCTCAGAAGAAGCCGCCGCCCCTCGCTCCCCGGGAGCACGTGCAGCCACTGGACTCTGCCCCTTATCTGGACCCGTCCTTCTCAAACACTGCCCCACCTTCACTAACCCCGCAGCACAACGAGGACACAAGATCCCCTGTTGCTCCTCCCACCACAATATATCCAAACTCCTTCTCAGGGCGGGCACTACCCACCTCCAAAAAACGCACTCACAAAAATCCTATTACAGCAAATTGGAAATATTTTATGTCTAATCTACATTAAACACCAATTTGGACCAATGAGATTTCATAGGGGCAGGCGAGCCAGTGCAAAAATAATAATTAAACATCAATGACAAAACTTTCTTTTGTGGTTGCAGATGCTTAGGACAAAAAATCTGAATTTAAATGGAGAGAGGTTTTATTGCATCATACCTGGTTAGTTATTTGTATAATAGCATTGGTCTTAGTAACTTCTCGTTTGGCACAGAAAGGCATGCTTGTCAAACAACTAGTCATGCAAGAACAGCACTTCTCTCTTGGATCAAATTAATTTCCATGTCTATCTTATTGAGAGAGAAACTTACCAAACTCCTTCTCAGGGCGGGCACTACCCACCTCCAAATGTTGCACTCACAGAAATCTGAAGTAATGCCAAGCATAGAAAACATCACCAATAAATCACATACGCTCTGAAGCACACACTCCAACAGGTTACATAAACATAAAGAGCAGCAAGTCCAACTGATCAGTGGTGCGAGAGTGGTGCGATTCCAGGGGGTTCCTTTAGCCGTGGGGTGGGGGGCTGTGATTAATGTCTGTATTCTATTATCTAAGATGCTGCAGTCACACTGTGTCCAGATAAGGCTTGAGTTAAATTATTCATCCAGACACGGGCCAACAGAACACAGACACATTCAGATGGGAAGCTATGTTTAAGAGAAGAGATCATTACTGAGACACTTTGGCAGATTCTCTCTCTCACACAGTCTGTTTCAACCATATGGGCCTCTTGTACTGTTACTGATACAGTTTCTACCTCACTGTGAGAAGTGTTCCTGGAATATAACCGAGCTGTTCAGGCATCAACAATAAGGATTTTTTTTTTCACCTGCTCAGTCAATTTGTCACTCATGTTCAAAAAATAAAAATGTATATATAATGTATATATATTGACATTTAAAGAGCAAATAAATAAAAAGGTAAATATATATTATAGATTTATTATTATATAGATTAATTTATAATATCTGAATGTGCCTAATACAGTAGACATCAAACATCTAATACAAGTACTTTAATGTCATGTAATACATTTCATTTAAAATATTTAAATAGCTAATATTTAAATAAAAAGCAAATAAATTAGTAGTAGTAGTAGTAGTAGTAGTAGTAGTAGTAGTAGTAGTAGTAGTAAATTTCAAATGCAATGCATGTGTTTAATTTTTTAAAAGTAAATGATGACATTTCATTTTTATCTGAACTATCCCTTTAAGAAAAGCTTAACCAGAAAGAGTATCTGTACTTCTTGAAACAGGATGAAGATGGAATTTGGAACCAGTTTCATGTTTCCTGAAACCAACACTCAGCCCAGGTCCTTAACAAGCTGATAAATAGATGTTTCAGTCTAACAAATAATATGGGCATGTATGGCTGTGATATAAAATATGTAAATAGAAATGCATAATAAACAGCTTCGAGAGCTGGAGCTAAAGAAAATTGATGCGCTTTTTACGGCGATTAAATGGAAAACAATACAAGCTATGTCAGGCCTTGCTCCACAATACAGCCCTGAATCCAAACACATGTGTCATGCACACAGTCACACCACCAGCGGTGACATGCTCACAATCATGCAAAAAAAATAAGAAGAAAAATATTATTTATAAAAATACATAACCGGGCAGCATTACTGAGAAATGAGAAAAACTATACAATAATACCACATTTGCTCACACAATCACAAATCCATAACCATGTTCTTAATCTATTCCAAGAACACACAGGCCTTCCCTTATGTATTCAGAGCTGTATGTGTCTAGCGTTGAACGGATGTGTGTTTTGAGTGCTGTTGACAGTGGAGGGGTGTAATGAGAGTAATGATTAAAGGCCGATTAAAACTGCATGAGGATTATCGTGCTCGTTTTCAGCCTCTGCTGTTCCAACTATCAAAAACACTGCTGCATTTCAGCCACTGCTCTAGTATATCTGTGTGAATGCTTTCATTTACAAACTCTTAGATGTAGCTTTTACATCACTGATTAAAATACTAGAAATTCGGAAATTGAACTACAATTTTAAAAGCATTCTGAATTCAGTTCTGAAGGGGCTGCAAAACACTGCTATGTTGTGTGTGTATTTGCATGCGTCTCATGATCTAGCCTGCTCTGTGAACTCTAATGGTTGAGCATGTGATAAATATATGACCAGCCATGAACCCCTTCAGCGATCCATTTAATCAGCAGAGGGCCAGAATGAAAAAGACACCATTTCAAGGCCAGCTCTCAGGGCATCATGGGACAGAGGAGACCAAAGGTCATTTCTTTATCATTAACAGCCGAAAAAGGCACGAGGTCTCTGAAATAAAAGTCAGAATCTAACGTGAATTATATCTCGTTACACTGATATACTGTCATACTGAAATGGATCTCAATCTATTTTTAGCGCTCATATTGAAACAACAAAAAAAAACACAAAAAACCCTTTTTAAAAAATAGGAAAGGGAGGAGGGGGTAATTGGACCACTTAATATTTTATTTAAGTAAAAAATAAATAAAAATGTCATGATTATGTCATCAGGGCTGAGCAATTTAAAAAAGAAAAATCCGAACAAAACAATATGGCAAAATATATATATAAAAAAATTAACAGATTTAGAGAAATTAGCATTACATTATTTCTTCACCAATGGATCCTCTGCAGTGAATGTGTACCGTCAGAATCAGAGTCTAAACAGCTGATAAAAACATCACAACAATCCACAAGTAATCTGCAGAACTTCAGTCCATCAATTAATATCTTTTGCAGAAACACTTGTAGAAAATAAATTGATTTCAAATTGGCCAAAATACTAGGGCTGCATGATTAATCGGACACAATTAATCGCGATTGTCCTGCACATTTTGTCAGTAAAGCCGGTTCTGTGATTAGCAGTAAATCACCATCACCTGCTTTCAGATAGAGCAGCATTTACTACACAGAGCTGTAGTTCTCTGACAAGCTATGCAAAATCGTGTTCATAATTTCAGACAATATAATTGTAGGATTATGTAATCAACAAAATCCTGTTTGCGTATCTTCTCGGTGAACTACAGCTCTGTGTAGTAATGCTGCTCCATCTGAGAGCATGTGAAAATACATTTAATAACATGTTTTTACTCCAAACTCACTTCATAACATCAGTCGAGTATTTGAAATAAATCCTTCTGTGAGATGATGTGGCTTCTTAAACAGAATAGTTAAGGCACACAATATTCCATTGTATTCTAAGCAGTGATATAGGCTGTGTCGATTAGAATTTCATTATGGATATAATTTATTATGATCAAAATTTATAATAAGAAGAACTCAGATAAACCATATATTGCCGTAGTCATGTGTTTATTAGTCACGTTGAATCAATGAAAGCAGTTAAATCTTCTGTTTAATCAGCTGCAGCGATAGGCATTTCCTGGATTTCTTCTTCGGGCATATTTGGATTTCCAGCACAAGAGTGCCCTCTGGCCTTTGGATGGAGATTTACTGCTGATCACTAGGGTTGGGAATCGTTAGAAATTTTCCGGTTCCGGTTCTGGTTCCATTAAAATCATTAAACAACTATTTAAAAAAAAGTGGTAAGGAAAAATGCACAATACTCAACTACGCAATGCTCAATACTGTTTATTACTTCCTGTCACCTTAATTTAAAGGTTGGCAATGTCAAAATTCAACATATATATTACAGTATACAAATTTTCCGGTTCCGATTCCATTTAAATGAACTATTATGTTTTTTACTATTGTACCTTCATTGAATGTAGTGTTGCTGGAAGGTAGTGAGAAATGTTGAGTAATGCTAGTCCATCAATCATGTGCTTCAAAGTTGATGTTTTTTACACTATCAATAACATTTTGCTTTTCAAGCAGGAATAAGCTGGTCGGCCAAACAGTCCCTTGAGGACTAAGACACTTGTTCATTTCCCTAAATTAATGAAATATAAACTGTTATACTTATAACCATGTATACACACTCTCCATAAAGCCCCTATTTTAAAAAATAATAATGCAGTCAGGAGATGGTGTGACGCAATGAGTGGTTTCCACATTTTTAAACATTTAAATTGCATGAAAATAAATATTTTGCTCACGGTTTTGGTTCTTTTCAAAAAACAGAACCGGTTGTGAATAAGAACTGGTTCTCAGTTCCCAACCCTACTGATCACAGAACTGTGCTACACTGAAAGATATGCATAACAATCGCACCTTCTGCCTAATCGCGATTGATTGCTTTTGCGATTTAATTTCGATTAATTGTGCAGCCCTACAAAATACCATTATCCATAATAACACTTTCTCTAGTGCAAAAAGTTGTTTTGTCTGAATCAGGAGAGAAATATGCACAGATCAAGTGCCGTTTACAAGAGAAAACAGACCAAAACAGTTCTAAACAAATATGACAACAGATGGACTTTTTGACTGGAGGAAATATTATTATGAATTATGGACTAGCATTTTGGCCAGAAGCGACAACTTCAAATAAAAATGCACGTTTGCTTCTTACAAACATGCAGCTTTTCACTTCACAAGACGTTAACTGATGGACTGGAGACATTTGGATTACTTGTGGATTATTGTGATGTTTTTCTCATCTGTTTAAACTCATTCTGACGGCACCCATTCACTGCAGAAAATCCACTGGTGAGCAAACTCTTGGATGGCCTGAGTATGTCCAGCAAATTTTAATTTTTTGAGAGAAATATTCCTTTAAAACAAGTAAAGCTTGGGTGTCTGTGATGTAAGCATACAGGCCTGTCACACAACACACCGACTGCAATGAGTTCACACACTCTCCACACACTCTGAGTGTAAGTGGGAAGTGAAGCATAGGCTAGACGGCATGGTATAAATGTCCTGCTGGATCATATTTCCCACTGCTCCAAATCCCCAGCAGGACACAGACACTGAGCCAACACGTTCATGAGCCATTACACATTTATGAATGGAGCTTGTGGTGTGGAAATAGAGGCAGGCCTTGGAGCCAACCCTGGTGGAACACACTGCAAGAGGACAGGAGAACTGTCAGTAAGCAGGGCAACCAATAGCAGAGCGGGAGAGTGGGAGAGTGGGAGAGCTCAGCCAGGTGACCTTCTTGAGAAAATAAGTCTTCAATAAGTGGGTAATTAAACAATGATAAAACCATGGTGGAAATTATACAGTGTTAATTTTGCATACAAGTATAATTATTTTCTTCAATGTCATGAGAGCAGCAAGGCTATCTTCTTCATGGTGAGATCAAATCAACAAAAAATAAAACTACATAAAACATTTAAGATTAATACAAGACAAAAACTCTAACATAAATTTAGACATGCATCAGTTGAACATATCTCTGAGTAAAAATGTTGTGCATTTACATAAAAAATTGTGCAATCCAGTAAAATATGTTTAACAGTCATAGGAGTTTGACATAGAAGACATATTTCACTTTTTAATAAATAACCATGTGTAAACGCCACATTCATTCAATGCCATGTCATGTAAAACAAATGAATGTCCAAAATAAATAAATATATAAAGAATTTTGTCTTTTTGTGAAGGCATGCTTATAAATAATTCTTTATAATGGCTCTTATTTTAAATAAAACAGAGGTGAATATAAAATAATTTTGCATTTAAGCATTTTTGATTAATCATGTAATCATGTTAGCATGTCTTTATGTAAAAACATACCTATATGCAAAATTAAATTAATGCTTGCAAAATTATTTTTATTGTAGCATAATTTGACACGTCAGCATGTTTTATGTAACATAAAAAGACAAGCTTATATGCAAAAAAAAGTCATAAAAACATGCTTGTATAATGCATAATTATGTGAAATTAAATAACTGACAAGCTTGTTTAACTGACAAGCTACGCAAATCCATGTTCATTATCAGCTTGGCTTTGCGCAGCTTGTCAGTTAACAACGGCTCCGTGTAGTAACAGCTGTTCTATGTGAAATCAGCACCTGATGGAATTTACAGCTGATTAGAGAACCGACTTTACTGACGAGATGCGCATTAATTATCGGCCGATATTTATTGTGCACCCCAAATGTAAAAAAATAGGCAAAACAACATATAGCTGCATGAAAGAATGTATTTATGTAAAATAAAAGCCATAATAAAGAAATATCTTAGTGTTTAACTGTAAATCTGTGTGTAGGACTTACAGAGCCTTCTATTTCAATTCAGTCAGTACTAGTTGGACTAAGTAGGCCCCTTAGGCATTTCAAAGAATACTTCATTGCCATGGGGTTACACTATAACCGAGACTTACATTAAGTATATCTCAGTACGAGCTATGGCTCTCTAAACGGCAGAGAGATGCTTCAAAGATAATCCGCTTCAAAAAGAAATTCTTGTGCCCGTGCTGAGAGATCTGAGCTCTAAACATATGCAGATAACAACTGCAGTGGATTTATCATGAGCATGCAATTTCATCTCGCTCACATCTGGACAGAAATCCCTCGATGGAACAGAAAAATAATCTGCTAAACTGAAGATACCTTCTGCATAATGAGGTTACCAGAACGAGAATGGCTTTCGATTGGTCAATAGCTTTCTGTACGACATCTACGCAACCAGATAGGGCTTTAAATTGGAATAATAAATGAATCAATAAAACAGGACAGAAACAAATAATGAGAAGATATTACTGAACTCACAGCAAATGCAACAAACTTCATAATGCATTTTTTTCACATAGAAATTCACTTGACAGTAAATTGCTGATTTTGAGGTGGAATTCAGAAAATTTCCTGCTATTAAATTCAGTCATCATCTTCTACATGTGGAACGCAAAGAAGATATTTTGTAGAATGTTACCAAATTTTGGTTACCCTTGTTTCTACTAAATGAATAAAAATTTCTTTAATTTCTCAAATTATCTTCTTTTACGTTCCACAGAAGAAAGAAATTCAGACAGGTTTGGAATGACATGATGGAGTTTTCATTTTTGGGTGAACTATCCCTTTAAAAACTTTTCCATTTGTAAATAGTTAACACCTAATTTATATAAGACACTGATGTTTATCTTTAATCAGGCTCTTGTTGAATTAACGTTTTACTTCAATTAAAATTGAATTGGAACCAAACATTTAAAGAGAAAGAAACTATTAAAACTAGTCTGTCAAATGATCCTAATGAAATTTACTAAAGTTCTACCAGAGTTCACTATAGTATTATAGTAATTCAAGACTTTAACTGACTAGTATTGATGATGGTCACAACAAGTAAAACCATGGTCCTCGTTACCATGGTTATATGGTTTTTAAAATAAATAATAAATATTAATAAACTATGGAATTCGTCATTTAAAAAAAAAAACGAAGTATGTAGAAACTACAAAAACAACTTGTATAAAAGTAAAAT
Source organism: Cyprinus carpio (assembly GCF_018340385.1). Taxonomy (NCBI): domain Eukaryota; kingdom Metazoa; phylum Chordata; class Actinopteri; order Cypriniformes; family Cyprinidae; genus Cyprinus; species Cyprinus carpio. Next base: position 16,023,816 of record NC_056588.1, on the reverse strand, counting down.
ATTCCCCAATATTTAATATAAGTAATAAGAGTAACATTTATAATAAACACATTTCTGCCAAAACAGTGTTAATAACTGCAAGTTAAATTACTATGGTGCTGAATTGACAAGCTTGTAAATATGTACTGCCATTTTCCAGTTTACCTCTTCATGCAGTTTACATTGTTGTGGCTGGTTTCAGCCAGCATTTAATGTTCTCATATCACACGAGTGTATAACACAACTCTGTGTCACATATGAATGAATCAAGCAACTTGCACTGTTCGTCACTTTACATCGTGACAGAAGCACAACGCACTTTCGTCAGTTCTGTATGGGTGACTGATCCTCACTGGGAATGTCCCAGTGCTTCCGATGGCCAGTATATGTCTGAGCATGATGCTTAGAGATTTTTAAGGCAAAACACCTCAGGAATGATATAGTATTAAGTGAAAGTAGGTCCAAAGTCTTACCCATTAACTTTGAAAAATTGACAGTGATCTTCAAAAAAATATGCACAAACACACCCTTATGCTTCTTTGGTGAAAACTAAGGGACTACGGAATACCATAAATGTATATCAAGCTGTACTCATTTGTCCTCTAGATCCCCAAAGGGTAACTACAGTCACAGAACGAGGAGCATAAATCCACAAAAATGTCATCCATGTCTACATGGAAAGGAGTACTCGCATAAACCACTACATAAAAGCTGCACATTTGTCCTTAGCTTTGATTTGATGTCTAGTACATGAGTCGTTCTGAGAACACTGACCAAAAAACTGTTATCTGCATCCTCCAAGCTGATTTCCAACACCTGTGAAATTATGCCCCTGTAATTCAATACTGATGGCTTCGAAGCGATACCTGGGGACCGACATCTGAACTATCTTTCATTAAGGCTTATTAATAGCAACTGTTGATGTTCAACTGAGATTAGATCTTGGCAGAGGCCCATGTCTTTCAAATACAAGGTCCTCTATTGCCTTTAAGTCTGGCACATGAGTTCCCAATTGCTATTCAAGTGTCTGCCCCTTCACCACTGGAGGGTTTCAGGAGGTGTTAACGGGACTTGAAGTGTAAACTTTTGGAGAGCTGTTTGAGTGTTAGCAGAAAGATAAACTTCATATGGGTGCTAACATGCTTTGACACCACAGTGGCCATGAGGAACTACATTTGAAGGTGGATCTCGAGAGGGAGGAAAGGGCAGGAGCAGCTCACAGGTGACTAGTAAAAATTCAATGCAACGATTACAGAATTTAATGGATTGCTATGACAGTTTGTTATGACTGTGTTATAATAAATTGTTATGCAGGGATGATGTATTTTCATAGGTGAACCTGGAAATTAGAATCACCTTGGTTCCTTCAACAAAAAGCCAATAGGATTTGTTATATTGGCTTTTGGATAACAGCATAAAAAAAAGCTCTGGGACCAACAAATGTTAATGATATTTACACATTTTGTTCATCAAGATAATCTACACAGAAGATATTCAACCACTAAGCTGAACTTTTGGTTTAGAGAACACCACTTTGTGCTTATATTGATGTAACACATTGAGTATTATTACAGTGATTCTAAGAATTCTTAATTTGTGGTCACAATTTATTTATTTATTTTAATTTTTCCCCCAGCATGTCATGTGCAGGACTCCATAGGGAAAACAACTACTGAGACAATACTAAATTCCAACTCAATAATTTCCTGTGTTGGAGGAAATAAAGCCCATCAGAGACAGGCATGCACCTGACTTCAGTTTATTCGTTGAAGCATGACAGCTTCAGAAGGAGGAGCCCTGCCCACACGGGAAGATCATTCTGAACACCTCAGAGACAAGCCCTGACAGCCGTGAATGTAACTCTGATGCTGGCACCTTTGAACGGAATGATGAGAGCTGGAGAGAAAATTATCTAAAAGCTAGTGCTTTTTCTCTATGTGTCATTTCATATATCAGATATCAAAGAGGAACCATCGACTTACCAATAGATGTGTCTGACCCTTCATAGCATGCAACTAAGGCTGAAGCAATCAGAATGAAAAACGCTTGGTTGAGCAAACCTGATGAATGCAGTAAATATATGGCATTTACAACACAACAAATTCAGTCCAATATCACAATCCCCTTCAGGAGGCGGTTTGTAGGATACACAAATATTTTACTGTTCTATGAAAAACCAAAAGCAACACCCTTCCAAAAATTAAAGGCTCTGAGCCTAGCATTCAACCAAAACCTTAAGAATCCAGGGAACCCAGTATCGATCATTTATATTCGTTCAATCTTTCCCCCTAAAATGTTCCAGGCTATGAAAGTTATATGTAAAACATTCATAATACCAGACAGCACTCTGAACAATGATAACATTTGCCTGGAAACCACTCTGAAATCTGCAGTGCATGCAGACTCTGTCTCGCCTGCTACCCTAAAAATAAACACCAAAACAATCCAACTTTGAATAGCACAAAATCAATACTTTCCGATTTCATTTCTATTTGCATGCAATTTTAATACATAGTCTAAACATTTTGGACACTTATTTTTAGACTAAGCCACATTTGGAAGCCCCTGCCATGTTTCTATTTCACCAATTTACAACATCTCAAACAAGGGGTCAAAAGGTTTTTGCTTGTCCGTGCACAACTGAACAGAAAAGTGATGTGTCCCTTGCTCACTATTAAGTATGCACATTCCGTAGTTCTATGCGCTTGGTCCCATTTTCATCTCACTCTAAGGCATCCATACTCGCTCTCACTCCCTCCCTGCCTCCTTTACACACACACACACTCTTCCACACACACACAGAGTTCCTCATCAATAAGCGTGCGCTTCCACGAAATGCCCCTACACAGTGCAGGCATGCTAACCAATCTCCTAGAAGGGCTAGGCGTGACTGCGACTAATGATGGACTAGATCAGCTGACATTAGTATAAAAGAAAAAAGAAGGGAGTGTGTATAATATCCTTGGGAAAATCCCTCTCACCTCAACAAATATATTTTATAGAGGAAAATGTTGCGAAAAGCACAAATATGAGACTGATGGCATTTCAGCACCAAAACACAGAGGACAGCACCCTCGGCCAGCAGTCATGCTTATACAGGGGTGTGTATGATGGGGGAGGGGTATTCCCACAATACTTTAAACCATTCCCCCTCACGACAAGAATCTCAGAGGCACGTGCTCATGGAATAGGCTCACGGAAACACGCCAAGACGAATGTCATGAATATGTGACACTGCAAAGTCACTGACATTTGCATTCAGTCAATGTGTGCATTTATCACTTGTGATGGGAAGTCCGATTCATTTCCACAAACTGGTTCTTTTAAGCAGTTTGTAACAAAGAACCGGTTCACAACCGATTTGTTTACGTCATCACGTGATCCCTAACATCTGGTCGTGGTATATTATATGCTCTAAAACCTTCCAGTATAACCATCTATACACATATGATGCTGTTTATTAAGGTACATTCTGTTAATAAAGGTTATTATAGTAATTTCATGTGTTGCACTTCAGTTTGTTGTAGCTATAATTCAAATCATAAACAGTCACATTTACAAAATCGATGAAAAAGTTGTTGCATGCTTTTATAAATGCTGTTTAAAAAAAAAAAAAAAAAAACTCTGTAGTCACTCTGTAAATGTGCTGCAGTCACATTTTCTTGACAATTTTTCATGGGCGAGATACGGTAATTTCAACAGGAATACACGCAATTGGGAAAAAGGGTGCGAAAGATTTCCCTACTCAGATTTTCGCAGCACGTTCAAGTTGTTCACACGAATTAGAAGCGATCACAAACAGAAAGAATTTCACTTTGGCAAACTATTGACAAAAGGCAAGTGAACCCCTTTTTTTTCAGTGAAATTTTACAGAAATTTTGCTTATGTGACCGCACATTCATGCATGTTGATAAAACTGTCACATAATTAAGTTGTAAATGTATTTATAGAACTCTCCACATTATTTACAAGTGAGATATCTTCGAAAAACGGTTCTCGAATCAGTGAGTTAATGAGTCAGAATCGCTCAGACTGAATCAGTCCGACTCATGAACCAATCGTTCAGTCCGTCTGGAAAAGTCGATCAATCCGACTCATAAACGAACAAGCTCAATCGTGGACAGATTCATTATAAAGATCTGACCCAAAAGAACATCGCTATTCATCTCTCATTCCCCTTGTTCCCTAGAGGAAGCTACAGCAGCGATATTTAACAGGAAGTCGTCTGCTTCATTTTCGTTTTTAGCCAAATCCGGGATGGCGATCTATGAAGACGACTCAAGCGCGTGCAGGAGAATACCACTAAATCGCGTGAATAGTGAAAGCCATTATCGGTTACCCTTAAAGTCGTGTTTAAAGTGCATTCCTGAGTGGATCCATCTATTGCACGTGACGCTGTATATATTTAAATCTCGCCGTGCATGTGTACATATGCAGCCTCAAAGCAAACCCGAAGCCGAGATGCTGCTGTGCAGAAATCCATGAGGGAAAAAAAACACACTGCGTGACCAACTCGTATCTACATAACAGCACTATTGAGCAACCACACATGTTAATATGACCATAAACAGACATATATCAGCGATCGGAGGCTTCGCTCACAGATGTAAAGAGGGTTTTCCAACGATCTGCTGTATGTTATTTGGATGTCTTGCGTACAAGCTATGAATAATTCATCACACAAACTGTTGTCTTGACACTGAGCTGTGCTGCATGACAGACCAAAGGCAGATCTCACAGAGCCGGATACATTATCGCACACACGTATAAAATCAATACGAGAATATGTAGATAAATAAACGCACAGCTTTTGCAAATGAGTCGAGGAACGCGAGCGATTGCTGGGCAGAACTCGTTCAGATAGGAATCACCACCGGCACGACAAACAACAACGGGCAAGACCAGCACGAGCGACGAGGGGTAAAAGGAGCTAGTGTCATTTAGTATTTACCTGTCAATATTCCAACTCGGATTTGGTGGTCGTGGTTGGTTAAAATCATCCCGTCCGACGCCATGTTTAGCAGCGCTCTCGCCCGCACTGACAAGCCCGAGCAGAGCCGAGAGACGAGCGCGTCGAACTCGGGGGAGGAGTCAGGCGAGAGCAGCCGAACCCTGACCACAACACTGGAGATCTGGCTAGGGTTGGTGGACATGTTAGAGTGCAATTATATACAGTTTATTCGCAAATTTTTTTTTTTTTTTTTTTTTCCTAAACGTTGTTGAACAGACTTTACAAACGTTACAAGGTTTATGAAGGATTTATGGACTACAACAAGTGTTCTCTTCCATGAATGTGGCTGTAATCAGTGGTCATATATTTTTTAATTTCAATGTAATATAGGCTATATAGCTTATACTACTGCCTGTATATACTTGTATTTTATCTTCTATCACCACCCCCATTTAATTTAAAAAATTTGGTAACAATGTACAATAAGGTTTCATTTGTTAACATTAGTTAATTAGTTAACAAACTAAAAATTAACTAGGCATAGGCTTCTTCTATAGCATTTATTAATCTTAGTTGATATTATATTTTTTTTACATTTACTAAAATGTTTTTTAATCAAAAGTCGTATCTGTTAACAATAATAAATGCAACATTTTTAAAATAATTTTAACAGTAAATGCTATTAAAAATTCTCAGTTATGCATTAACTAATGTTAACACATGAGATTTTATTAACATTTAAATTCCAATTAGTAAACATTTCTATTGTTTGTTTTGTAGTTTGAATATAATTATTAGGTTGAATGCTTATTATTGTTGTCCTTATCCTTTACGTATTTAACAATACTACTGTATTTGACAAAAAAAAGTAATAGCCTTAGATCAAATCTGTGTTTCATAGTATGTTCATATTAGTAGTATTATACAAAATGATTTGTATAATGAGAATGATTTATTAATGTGGATTCTTTGGGTGTTTTTTGTATGGCCGCTCAGTACTATATAGTATTATATCGCTTAATAAAATGCATGATTATATTTTGTCACAGTATTTTTATGGTGAATTTCTTGCAACCAGCTGCCAGTTTTTTACTGTAAATTTAACAGGATATTTTTTAAGTGTACAATTTTTCTCCAAATTCACAAACTCCCCCTAAAAAAATAAATAAATAAAATGCTACAATATGCATGATTTTAGGGTTAAAAATTATTAAACTTAATTGAAAAAACAAAACAACACCATAAACCTCTAAATATTATTATTTATTATGTTTATTGTTTGTAAATATATAACTTTATTAAACTTAATTGTCAAGACAATGCAACTCCATAAACCTCTAAATTATTGTAAAAAAGTATGATATAAACATATTACATCTTAGATAATACATAAGTTTTAAAAGAAGAATTAATGTAAAATTGAAGTTTTAAAAAATAATAAGCTTCACATTTATGCTTTTAAATCCTTCAAAAACTGGCCCCTTCACTTCCACTGTAAGTGCAGAGAAAGACGAGATGAGTCAAAATGAATTTTTATGGTAATATATTTCACAAATGCTGTCGATTGTGCTTAACTTGTACTAAGCCTGGAATATTCCTTTAAGGGTTGATGTTTAGTGATGATATTATTGGAGTGTCAGTGCGGGACGGATCCAGGGGAGATGGTACCTGTATCAGAAATTAATTACACACTTTATTGCATCATAGAATCACAAGCTTAGATCTGGCACTGAGGTGCAGAGCTGCAGTAGAAACACTTCAGCTTTATTAACATGTGCACAAAAGCATTATGGGAAATACCAGTGAAGGCTGTGGGGAAGCTTGGGTCTTGTCCATTAATAGACATGAATGTTTGCTATGGTGTTATTAGAAGTAACCATTTTCTGCTGTTGCAAGGATCATCGAGAGATTTTCAGCCAAGCACAACTAAATCTAGATCAGCGCTCACCATGTAACCCCATACAGGACGTCAGACATTACTGGAGTTGAGTGAAAAGTCAGCACGTCAGCACAGGCCTCCTAGGAGGACAACGGCTCTCTGCAGGTCATTATTTAAGCACTCTTAATTGGCAACAAGCTCAAGCCAACAAAATGAGCGGTTGTTTTCTGCTGGCAGAGCACAAAATAAAACCCAGAATAAAAATTGCAATCTGTCCTTACATCTCTAAAATATATAAATGAAATGCAAACACTATTGGCTGTAGGGGTTGGCATGCTCCCAAATGAATTGTGCTCGGTAACATTCTGTGGTGAAAATGACGGAAATTACATTTGAACATTTTTGGAATAAAAAATTGGTCTTTTGCCTTTCTAGTTACTAATTCTCACCCAGCAGTTTTTTTTCATATGCTAAAAACACACACAATTAACTAATATTTTCACACATTTTGCCTAATTTCACAAATTACAGCTTAACTAGAACCAAAACTGAGACTAAAATTAAAACCATGAAAAAATAATGCTTAAAAAAAAAAACTTTCATTTCAGCTAGTTGCCAAGGCAACATTGCTTGTTTCAGTTTAGTTTAACTTGATGTAATAAAATAACTAAAAATAAAAATGCATGAAAACTATAAAGACACAAACACACACACACACACACACACACACACACACACACACACACACACACACACACACACACACACACACACACACACATTGAGTTTCCATGTTTTATGCGGACATTCTATAGGTGAATTGTTTTTTTATACTGTATAAACTATTTTCAGTCCCCTTACTCCAGCCCTACACCTAAACCTACCCCTCACACAAAACTTTCCACTGTTTTAGATGTAAAAAAAAAAAAAAAAATTCTGTATGATTTATAAGCTTGTTTCCTCATGGGGACAAAAAAATGTCCCCACAAATGTACTGGTATTACTATACTGGGGGGACATTTGGTCCCTGTAAGGTAGGGAATACCAGGACCACACACACTCATACACACACACAACAAAATTGGGGGGGGGGGGGGGGGCTGACATCACCATTTGAATTTTAGTTCAAGTAGAAGCCAGAGAGGTGCAGAAAAATTAGCATTTGACAGATTTTACTCTATAGCTCTTACTCCAGAACTCTCTGACAGTATCTTTCAGTGTCTACTGTGTGCATGACCCTCATCCGCTTTACTGAATGTGTGTGTATTGCAGTAACACAGGAAGGCCTCTCGCTACAGCTGACATGAACATTCCCTGCTGTTGGCACTCTGTGAGGAAAGCCTTAGCACTCTTAGATGAGACAGCTCTCCAATTCACACATACTGTATGCAGACAGAATTTTAACCAACCTGAATTCCAAGTAGGCACTAGCAAGTGAACCCTCTTCTTAAGACCGCTCCGCTCGTCCGTACTCTCACCTCCCCCATCCTCTCAATCTCTCTGTCTTCCTCACCAATGTCTTTTCAGCATTCCCCTCTCGCTCTTGCATGAATTTTCTTGCTGGTCCATGCTGGGTAGTGCTGGTTTAGCTGGTGCAGCACCATAGCCATACTGCAACCTACTGCAGCTAAACAACAGCTAAACCTACTGTAGATAAAGGACAAGCAGTGACATTTGGCTGGTTACGCTAATTAAGAACCCTGTTGGATACATCTGCATTCAAAAAAATATGCTTAGTCAGGGTAGTTGAGTGAATCTCATGAACAGGTGACCAGGTTACATTATACCCTAAAGCAAAAAAAAAATTGTCTAATTGTCTAATTTTATTTACTGTAACATATTATACAGTATATATGTAATAAACAATTTAAATATATGTAAAACAATTTAATAAAAACAAGGCTGCATTTTTATTCCCTTCAAAAATGCAGTACAAACAGTAATATTGTGAAATGTTATTAAAATTTAAAAGAACTATTTTTTTATTATTATTATTTTTAATATATTTTAAAATGTAACTTATTCCTGTGATGGCAAAGCTGAATTTTCAGCAGCCTTTACTCCAGTCTTCACAGTCACGCCATCCTTCATGAACTTTTGACCGGCACTGCATATAAATCTTTTGTGAGTTGTATATTATATGGTATATTTTATAGATTTAAATATTGAATATTATATTAGTACAATACAATAAGTATTTCTTGACCATGATAGCATTTGTTGTACTGCTTTTAAATTTTATTAAAATTAACTAAAAAAAAAATTACAATAATGTAATAACAATCATCACTAATGTAATATATAATGAAAGAGACCATACCAGATAAATTAGTAATAAGGTAAAATGTGTTAAAAAAAATAGCTCTAACTGTCACAATTTTAAAAAGGTTCAGTTATTTTATCTTTTGGTTTTGGGTTATTGACCTGGACATTTCTTCACAGTTTTCATTCTAAAATGCAACAGTAATATCATCATCACTTTAATATACAGTCAAACTCAAACACGGCCTCCATATAACCAGAGATGATGGACTGGATAGAGTTGTGAAGGCTGGTTTAAGTGGGTTGTTGGAGAGCACGTACTGTATATTATCCCAGTCCCAATTTCCAGCAGCACCGCTCATATATTCCGGGAGGTAAATGAGCAAGGCTGTGTGGTTACAGAGATTGAAATACATTCATTAACTTTTCCCTTTTTGCTAATATAAGCCTTTAAACGCCACGCATCCCTGAAATTTACATTTAAATTAAATTGACTGGGGGCCAGATGAGGAGGCACCCCAGACACGGCCCCTGGGGTGACTGTTATTTACTGATCTCCTCTCCTCGTTGGTCAATCTCCACTGCATATCCCCCTCCCCAACCCATCCTTCATCACTTTTTTCCCTATCCCATTTCCTCGTGATGGGACGGACACTGGCTTATGCCTTGAAGACAGGCTTTCAAAAATTCCTGTCAAGTACTTGAGAAGGCTCGAGCTGAGAGATGTGTTCGCTGACAGCTCATGAAAGAAACTACATGTCTGGAAATGGAATGGATGACACTGTGACACAGAAATGCACGTGTAGGGGTGAGTGGCTCGTTGGAGGGTTGTCAGGGGCAGGAGGGATCAGCCTGAAAGGTCACATCTTCATTACTGTCACTCGCTCAAACACACACACACACACACACGCGCACGCACTATCCGGTCCACTTCGGCAAATTCTACACACTGAAGACAGAACTGAAGGTTAACTTCAATGAGAATCGATAACCCATTTATGCTAATGTCAGCGTAATGTGTGTTCCTAGCAGCTACAAGCTAACAAGCAAGTACAAGCGAGTTTGCGCTCAAGTATCGGCCTGCCTTGCCAAACAGCTCTAGCAAGTATAACACTCTCCATATTTATTTTTCATCTAGGCGTGTTTTATGGTTGAGACTATTCTTTGCAACTAGATTTTAGA